>NW_013666762.1:102739-113584 GCF_000517525.1 Limulus polyphemus
TGCAAAACTGAAAATTTGTATGTACCCCCCGCATGGACCTAATGAACCTCAATACCAATTTGGGGAAAGATACATCCACATCCTGCGAAGTAGTTACATGGACATACAACAGATGGTACTATTATATTTATAAAGATTTTGTAGTATTTTGCTTATAAGATTGAGACATTAATCAAAATAGTGTTCTAGAATCAAGAGGGGGGTTGCACAATTCTAATATTTTTTTAAAAGGCGGAAATAATATACTAAACATATATATAAAACTGATGAGCAAAAATACACAATTAGCGTTTTCAAGGCTTAGAATTTTGCTTGATTTCACACACAGAAATGTTTGAACGTTTTCCTAAGGTCTAAAATGCACGCTTGACTAAATTGTTGCTTGATTATTAAATTGCATATCTGCCCCCCCCCCCCCCAGTTGCACAGCGGTATGTCTGCGGACTTACAACGCTAGAAACCGGGTTTCAATACCCGTGGTGGGCAAAGCACAGATAGCCTATTGTGTAGCTTTGTGCTTAACTTCAAACAAACAAACTTATGATATATCTACAGAGAATTAATCACACTTTATATCGATGGTTTTTAGAAGCCAAGAACATAATATTCAATTTTAATGCTCTTCCTTTTTTCAAATTACGTAGTTTCACATTTGGAATAATTGTTACAAAATGTGTATATTTCTTAACATTTTAAATGGAATGAACGTTAGTAAAAATTTTTTACGTTTTTAGATGCTCTTTTCAATGTAAAAGAATCAAGAGAATGAATGTGTTGATATTTTCTACAAGCCAACAATCTTACACAGGTATTTACATTTTTCGAAAGCCATCTTAAACCTATAAAATTAACAATAACTACTGCTCCCCCCAATGGCACAGCGGTATGTCTGCGGGCTTACAACGCTAGAAACCGGGTTTAGGTACCCGTGGTGGGCAGAGCACAGATAGCCCTTTGTGTAGCTTTGTGCTAAATTTCAAACAAACAATAACTACTTGTCTTGCGCACCGGTTCTATTTACTGAAGTCTAGCGCAGCCCAATGGTAAGTGTGTTGGACTGTGGGACCAAGGATCGGTAATTCGCGTTCCTTCACCGCAGAAAATAACAACAAATAGCGCTCCGAAATTTGGGGCTGTAGGCGCGTTATACGAGTGACGGTCATATCCCACTATTCGATTAGAGAGCCCACGAGCTGGTGGTGGTTAGTTTCAACTGGCTGACTTCCCTCTACTCTGTGACTTCAAAATTAGGGACAGCTAGCGCAGATAACCTTCAAGTAGCTTTGCGCGAAATTCAACGAAAATCATTTATATTTATTGATATCCATTTGAGAAATAAGAAAATTGAACTCAGAAGAATTAAAATAGTTACTTATTATTTGTCATTATTCTGAGAATATTACTTAGAAGATTTATCACTGTCGAATGTTCACAAAGTGAAGAAAGACCAAAACCAAGACGCACGTTATTTTTCTTGTCAAGTCTCATTATTCAGATTTGTGGGCTGATTAGTGTATAATTGCCTTTAATAATATATAAGTAAGATTATTAAGAACAGGTCAGAGCAGTGTTTCCTAATTGTGAGATAATTTGTGTGCCAGAAGACACCTTTAAAACTTTAAGTATTAAAAAGGCTAACGTGATTATTACGAGATATTTTTTCCTTTAAAAACAAACAAACTTGATTTCTCTATAATAATGAATACTTTTAACTAACAAACATGGCTTTAAGACACGTTTGTTTTAGAACAAAGCCAGATTGGGCTATTTGTTATGTCTACCTCATGGAATCGAACACTGAACTTTAGCGTCGCAAATCTGTAAACTTACCGCTGTCTCTTCAGAATACTTCAACGTTTCTAAGAAATAAAAAAAGTTTAATGTGAATGGTTGCTACAATTGTAATAAAAAAATCTAATTCATATTTCAACATATGCCGTTTATGGAAAACTGTACGTTAGGGGAACTGTTAATTTAAGACTAAGAGTTAATATCTTTTATTTTTCGTTTTGTCCATTAAAATAATCATTTGTTAAGTATGTATCTACTTATAAAGCAAAAACAAAGGCAAAATAGTTTTTGAAGTATTTTATCAGAAGTTTTATGGCGTCTTAGAAGCTTAACTAATAAATCCGGGTTTCGATATCCGTGATGGGCATAACACAGTTTCGTTTGATTTTCGCGCAAAGCTGCACGAGGGCTATTTGCGCTAGCCGTCCCTAATTTAGCAGAAAAGACTAGAGAGAAGGCAGCTAATCATCACCACCAACCGCCAACTCTTTGGCTAGTCTTTTACCAACGAGTAGTGGGATTGACGTCACATTATAACGTCCACATGGCTCAAAGGGCGAGCATGTTTGGTGGGACGCGGATTTGAACCCGCGACCCTCAAAGCGCCATAACCACGTAGACATGTCGGGCCGGCGTAATATAGATAGCCCATTGTATAGCTTTATGCTTAACAACGAATAAACAATAATCTAATAAATTAATTTATTCGAATAAAAAATCTATAAGAATGTATTATACTACAGTTATGCATCACTGCATCAATTAATTTGTATTTTTGTTGTACTGAAAATTACTGAGTAATAATATTATATTAGGCTTGAGTTAGAGAAACGCGTGAATATCTTTTAAATCATTTAAAATGTTTTCAAAATCTAAAATGCTTTAAATTCCATTTTATTTGAGACCCCGTTCCCCGATGGTACAGCGGTAACTTTACGGATTTACAACACTGAAATTCGAGCTTCGATTCCCCGCGTTGAACACAGAAATGTACAGAGTTGTACATTTGATACCATGTTAAACTGGTAATAAAGTTTAGGTCATTACCCATTCAAGTCATCTTCAACCTTTATTGTCTCAAAGTGAATTTTCGTGATCAAATTTGATCCCTGTGGGTACTGATGAGTAAAAATACAGAATTAGCGTTTTCAAGACTCAGAATTTTGCTTGTTTTCCCACACAGAAATGGTAGAACGTTTTTCTAAGATCTAAAATGCACGCTTGACTAAATTGTTGCTTGATTATTAAATTGCATATCTGCCCCCCCATAGTGGCACAGTGGTATCTCTGCGGATTTACAACGCTAGAAACCGGGTTTCAATACCCGTAGTGGGCAGAGAATAGATATTCCTTTGTATAGCTTTGTGCTTAACTCGAAACAAACAAACAAACTTTTTAAATGATTTAACATTTTCCAAAATACAAAATTTTTAATTTCATTTTTATAATGCACATATTAAACAGCACGCAATCCGATTCAATATTATATCAAAACAAATGTTTGAGAGTGACAAAGGCTACCACGAAATATACACTGTACATCAAAACGGTTATAACAAGCTTTCAGAAAAAGCTTAGGAAGCTTAGAAAAGTTAAGGCTTGCGATAAAGTTCGGTGATGACAAGTTTGAAATAGTCTCTGAATTCGCGACAAGCAACTTGTACAAAAAAGAAGTCCAGAAAAGCTCTCAAAGATTTATATATATATATATATATAATTCGCAGTATGTTCAAAGTATCTCAATTTTTTTATTAATGCTGGCGACATTGCCGACTCTCTGTATACCTGATGGCGACCGTCTCGCTGCAAATTCCTTACTCCTATTGGCTGTAAATGGAAGGAAATCGTAAAATCCCTTCTCATCCGATTACAGCAATTTAGAGAGTACATCATGATAATATGATTACATTGTGAAGTTGGTTTAATGAGCCTGAGGGATTTGTTCAGATCCGATCCAAGGAAACAAGCGGACGTTGGGGATAGTCTTATCGTATGTATGTCTCCGGGAGATTGATGTATATATTATGTTGAACATACAAAAGGCAATATTTCGTTTCCTAATAAAAATAGCCCTAATTAGATCTGCTGTAGCACTAGCCCCCCCCTTTTTTTTTACAGATAGTTACCTTACCAAGAACACAGAGTGAGTTTACGAAAACCATGTTGTCTGATTGGATTTATGTGTACGTTTGAATGTTCTGTTTAGTTTATTATCTGAGTAGTTTTGTTGTATTTACGTTAAACACTGCATTATAGGAACTTTGAACTTGGGTAAAATGTACATAAAAAGGCAACAGATCAGTTACCAACCCAGCAGTGTCACGTGATATAAATTTAATTCAATTTTTCATTTCTTTTTCACTTATCACTGTGTAATCTTATGAAAAATGATGTAAATGTATATCTTATATGTATATTATATGTTCCAAATAAACAGAAAAAAAAGGAAATTATAAATCAGGGGAACAAAATTCTGCAATTTCTGCCCAATCACATACAAGAAAAAAAAAAGAGCACTGTACATTCACTGAAGGTTAACGTAGCAGTAACGAAGATCGAGAGATGGACAAAATACGAGGCTCTATGGAATGGATAGAAGAATATATTAAACAACTCGGAGAAGGGACGTTTCTTCTTTTATAAACGTGTTCTTTTGTGGGTTGGACAGAAACGACAATCGTCAACGAGGAGTAGGAAATTCATACTTGGTGAGCCCTCTCCACTGAGACGTTGAGTGGATCTTGTTCAATAAAATCTTGCTATTCTACATATTTGAAGTTTAAAACATAACCTAATGTGTATCCGAAACAGCAAGTAAAAGGATTAACATTTTCAATATTTAAATGCTAATATTCCATTTATTCGTTTATTATTGACTGTATGAGGATGGCCTAGTCGTTAGCATGCTGGATTGTTAACCTGAGGGTTCGTGAACAGCGTCCCGTTACATCAAAATCACACCCGGCACTCTGGGGCCGTGGGTACGTTATAAGAATGACTGTCAAGTCCAACTATTCTGCGGGTCGCGGGTTCGCATCCCCGTCCCACCAAACATGCTCGCCTTTTCAGCCGTGGGGGCGTTATAATGTGACGGGCAATCCCACTATTCGTTGGTAAAAGAGTAGCCCAAGAGTTGGCGGTGGGTGGTGATGACTAGCTGCCTTCCCTCTAGTCTTACACTGCTAAATTAGGGACGGCTAGCGCAAATAGCCCTCGTGTAGCTTTGCGCGAAATTCAAAAAACAAACAAACAAACCAACTATTCTGTCATAGTAGCCCATGATTTGGCGGTGGATACTGCTGATTAGCTGATTTCCTCTGCTCTGTCACTTCAAAATTAGGGACGACTGTGGCAGATATTCCACGAGTATCTAAAATAAAACAAACAAACTGTCTGAGCAGCAACTGTTTCACGCCTTCAATATAAATTCATTTAAAAATAAATGTTCACATTCATGGTGAACCACTAAAATTGTTTGTCGCAAGGGCCTGATATTCTTGGTTATCGCAGACCTAGTAAATAGTTTACTGTTAGTTGAAAAAGTGGTCACGCGCAAGGATTTTTCTATTGTTACAGAGGTTGAGCAGGTTATATTAAAACGATTTTGGAGCCTTACAATGTCGTTACAATGCCGCCAAGATCGCACATTTTGAAAATAGCTCTGCATTGTAGTTTCTATTTCAAAAAGCTCTGTTGTAAAGCACCCACTGTTCCCTGCAGGCTTTCCATAATCCATATAATGTAGCGAAGTCGACGTTTTCCCAGAGCCCGTTTCAACAGTCCGATCGCACAAAAATCCATATTCTAACGATTCGTATGGAATAGCGTGAATATCTCTTTTATTCTCCAAATGCTTGAGATATGAGACTGTTGAAGGGATATGTTATGGAGGAAACTTACGTGCACGTGACTTGGGTTGCTTTTCCAGATTGTGATTCTTCTTAATTATGTTGCGTACTGTTGCCCGGGGCACATGGACGGCTTATGCTTCTGAACTTTGTCTTCGTGGATTCTCAACTGTTCAATACGCCCTCTTTGCTTACCACGGTAGGGGTATGACTTTTTCTTAGGCCTCTTTATAAATGGTCTTGGTACCCCAAGATTAATGCCATTAAATATAAGGGATACCTCCGTCTTGGAAATTGTTAATGCCCCTCTTTGAACACATCTTTATGATCTTAATGTATGAATATTTTGCGCTGGAAAGGGCTGTTAGATACCCTTCCCAAAAGACATCCGTTTTCGGAGGCATCACACATACTACCTACAAATGCCAAACAATGTCAAAATGTAGTTTTAATATATTGCGTGCCACCGCGACTATATATTGGCTGTAGTTATCATGTGATTTACCCATTGGTAATGGGAATGATCCATGCCCCCCCCCCGGCTTGTATTTTATTTTTATCAGTTTTTCCCTGCAATTCCTGAGTTCCCTATTCACGGTTTCCAAAATTCCAACTTCAACGTAGTCGAATTTCGCGGTAGCTGAGTGACGTCAATAAAGTGGCATGTTGTTGGCATGTTATAACACTCATTTAACCAATTGTAAAGGAAATAATAAAGTTTAAATATTGAAAAAATAGAAATAAATTATTTGCAAATATGAATGTTAAGACTTGCCCCCCCCCCCTTCAAATTTCTGGATAAGCCACTGTATATGAGTGTGGATGTATATATTCATCAAACAATACATATGAATTATACGTACGTCTTAGAAAATTATAGGGCGAGGTTTTGTATTCAAATGGCCAGAATTGCAGGTGTAGCCAACAGATACATATTTCAACATCTCGATCAAGTATTATCTTATTAGCCATTGTATGTTTTAGAAAAATATGACGGTATTTGATTTTCTACGCTATTATTAGTTTTGCTTGAGACTGTTTAATTGAATTCAATTTTAAATTTTGAACTATTAAACAATAAACAACAAGAGGAAAAGTAGGATGAGCTGTAAACCAGTGTCAGGAATCACTTAATAATCAAACAACTCGTCTATAAGTTTAAAACGCGATCTTGCACTGTTAATAGATTTCCAACCAAATAGAGTTACGACTTTAAATCATTCATACCTAAAGAAAAGACTCTAGGCCTTGGATTTATAACAAATATTCTGTCAATTTCGTTATAATATTACAAACTTGTTCACGGGTCTACATGGGTGTAAACAAGTAAAGTCTGTTTTCCAACGCAGAGCTCAAGGTAAGTAGCATCTCTCTGGCGTGTCAGAATGCAGTAAAACGTATACACGGACTACAGTTTCAGATAGAGCTTGGTTAATTAGCAGTAATAAACCCCACTAGTAGTATTCTATCGAAACTTAACAAGCTTATTTCTGATAATCGCTTAAGACGGTGACTGCCGGCAGAAGGCTGTAGGGATTATTCTGGACCCCAGGGACAAAAGTCTTGCTAGGATTTTATCCTCATTAAACCTTCTGAACGGAGCTGTACTAGCCTGTAGTGTATATTTAGGATTAAATCTGAAGCAATGGGCATTTAACTAACTGGACTAACTGTAGATACATGCTATGCATTTCCAGGAATGGTTTCGTTTCTCGTTCCTTTCCGTGTTTTATTTCAAGAATGTATTCTGTTGTACATTTTTAGAGACAATTAATTAAGATGTAAGAAATTTCCATTTGTGTGGTAAAATGTAACCCAATTTCACCGAAAAAAATGTTACTAACTAAAAAGCTTCAGTGATTAAAAACTTTATTTGTATGCGGTAAAGGTTCAAAGAAACTTCGACGAAACAGAATAGTCAATGATGGAAAATGACGGAAGCAAAGACAAGATATATTTCAAACTTATTGACTAAATATTGTGACATATCTTAGCCAACATAGGTTTTCTGTTTTGTTTTTTAACTAAGAGAAAATGTATGGTCATCCAGGAGGAAGTCTTAAATTCAGCTCTCCGGAAGTTAGTGAATAGCTAAAAAAAGAACACCTTTTTTATGTGTGGCAGATTTTCGAAAATACAAGTTTTAAATGCAATTCTTTTGCCTTTCATGTTTTAACATTGAAGCTTCAAACTGAAACATTCTTAGATTAATAATTAGTGTTTGTTTCTTGTTAAGCACAATACTACATAATGGGCTATCTGGGCTGTCCCAAATACGGGTATTGAAACCTAATTTTTAGCATTATAAGTCGGGAGACTTATCGCTGAGCCACGTTTAGTGAGTAGCCTTCTGAGCTGAATAATTAATTCAGAAATACAATAACAGCAACTTCTGCAGTAAAAAGTTCTGATTTTAGTCATTACAACGTTTCAACCCATAATATCAAGATGATGATGTCGATAAACGATACTGAGCTGAATAATTAATTCAGAAATACAATAACAGCAACTTTTGCAGTAAAAAGTTCTGATTTTAGTCATTACAACGTTTCAACCCATAATATCAAGTTGATGATGTCGATAAACGATACTGTTATTGTATTTTTAAATTAATTCGTAAATTTAATTTTACACACTGGACGGCAATGTCCGGAATATAAATACATGCAGATTTATAGTGCTGAATCTTCTTTTAGTCCTTGTCTTTCATAGTGCTGAATCATTTTTTGGTTCTTGTCTACCATAGTGCTGAATCATTTTTTAGTTCTTGTCTACCATAGGGCTGAATCTTCTTTTAGTTCTTGTCTACTGTTGTGCTCAGTCTTCTTTTAGTCCTTATCTACCATAGTGCTGAATCTTCTTTTAGTCCTTGTCTTTCATAGTGCTGAATCATTTTTTGGTTCTTGTCTACCATAGTGCTGAATCATTTTTAGTTCTTGTCTACCATAGGGCTGAATCTTCTTTTAGTTCTTGTCTACTGTTGTGCTCAGTCTACTTTTAGTTCTTGTCTACTGTAGTTCTCAGTCTTCTTTTAGTCCTTATATACCATAGTGCTGAATCTTCTTTTAGTCCTTGTCTACCATAGAACTAAATCTTCTTTTAGTCCTTGTCTACCATAGTGCAGAATCTTCTTTTAGTCCTTGTCTACCATAGTGCTGAATCTTCATTTAGTCCTTGTCTACCATAGTGCTGCATCTTCTTTTAGTCCTTGTCTACCATAGTGCAGAATCTTCTTTTAGCTTTTGTCTACCATAGTGCTGAATCTTCTTTTAGTCCTTGTCTACCATAGTGCTGAATCTTCCTTTAGTCCTTGTCTATCACAGTGCTGAATCTTCTTTTAGTCCTTGTCTATCATAGTGCTGAATCTTCTTTTAGTCCTTGTCTACCATAGTGCTGAATCTTCATTTAGTCCTTGTCTATCATATTGCTGAATCTTCTTTTAGTCCTTGTCTACCATAGTGCTGAATCTTCATTTAGTCCTTGTCTACCACAGTGCTGAATCTTCATTTAGTCCTTGTCTACCATAGTGCTGAATCTTCATTTAGTCCTTGTCTACCATAGTGCTCAGTCTTTTTTTAGACCTACCTACTACCATATTTTTACTGATCAATTTTATAACGTATTTTAATCTCTTATATATATATATGAAAATATAGTGTATGTTATATGTAGATACACACACACATAAACATTACCCCAATTTCTGTATTTATAATTTCAAGTACTGTGTTTTATTGGTTAGTAATAATTCTTGTGTACATAGAATTCGACACAAGTGGCAATACTGAGACCGGCAAGGTTAATATCTGAAGCATTTTGAATGATAATAGTAAGTCGTGTCATAATTATCTAATAGACAACGCTAAAGTATAAGGCTTTACGATATGGTTAACAGCCTCTTCTACCAGCAACAGGAAGTCAACAAATGGACATTAAGTGACCCACCATCTTGACCACTGTGTAACCACAATTAGAGAAGGTCCAAGTATAGACCATTGAAACGCTATGTAGGAACATCAGTGTGTCTGGAAATTGACAAGTTGCGTGATGTTTGCTTCAACTGTATCTAAATATGGCATGTCTGATATAGTGTGCTTCTACCTATAGTGTTCACTAAGTGGAAGCAGACATTTTCACTTGCTTCCGCGCGTGAACTGCTAGCACGAATAGAATTTATGGCAGTTAAAACCAGGCAAATGTAACTATGTGAAAAAAGGAAAAACAAACAAACTCGATAATAATGAATACATAAAACTGGATTATATTATATAGTTAGCTTATCTTAATTGTATTAAATTGGCGCCAAACTGACCCCATATCTGATTGCTATTGAGGCTGGTAATGGATTTGGATGGGGATTTTATATATGCGTAAAAAACGAAAAAGTCTAACAAAATTAGATCCTTTATGACATCTTTTTCTTTGTCTGTTTTGATACCCTTCAGTATCACTTAACTGATATAACATTAGCTATTAAATAATCTGCTACTTCTACATTATGTATAATTTCCTATGTTTACAAAAAATGATTAATGTTCACGCAAAAATATTACAAAGAAATCTCGACAACCATTTCGGGTTGAACAGATTAATACATCATATATATATATATATATATATAAGAAAACACTGTTAACTAAAACATCAATAAGATTCACCCGTGGGTTCGAATAATAAAGTAACATTAAAAACCGGGCTTCTATACCCGTGGTGGGCACAGCACAAATAGCCCATTGTGTAGTTTTGTGCTTAACACCAAACAAACAAACAAAATAAATAAAAAATATTTCTCTTCAATACATGGTAAGTTATAAAATTATGCAAATTTATTCATTTGGATGACCTTAATTTGACATTCATATCTTGACATCATTTAAAGTAACAAATGTACCTAAACAACGTATTCCAGTAGATTTTCGATGTTCCACATCACCTATTTTACAACAGTATGGAAAAACCTGGACTTTTGAATCATACTGAATATCTATTATTTATGGACTTGACGTGTAACATCCTAACTAAGTCAGTGGAAAGAATGAAATTGGATTTTTAAGAATGAATAGTACAATATGAGCACGTAGACCAAACAACAAGATCAAAGGCTCCTGGGTGCAGCTGTTGCCGTCCATAATTCCATTTGTTTGTTTGTTTGTTTTGAATTTTCGCGCAAAGTTACAAGAGGGCTATCTGCGCTAGCCGTCCCTAA
>NW_013666762.1:114506-120256 GCF_000517525.1 Limulus polyphemus
TCCTGAAGAAGAATAGTCAATATTCGAAAGCGCTCGAGTTTTGGGGTCTTATCTTTAAGTCTGTTACATAGTTTAACACACAGAGGCGTTTAAAACATATATAAAACTTTAAGGTAAAAAAACGCGGGAAGTTTAACATTGTTAAGTAAGTCTTGTTCAAGAATGCTTTATTTTAGAAACTGAAGGGTATCCTCGATGATACGAAACCGGTATTTTATGCTTTTATGTATATGTGGTTTTATTTATTTCATTTAAATTAACAGTAATAAATAAAGGTTTTTTAAAATGCTTTTTTTTATATTGTTTCATTTATATATACATATATTTGTATATGTTTGTGTGTGTTTTTACAATATATGATAACCCTGAATTGGTTCTGCAAAACACTGCTTTTACTTTCTTTAAATATAATGTGTACAACCTGCTACCTTATGGGCAAATCATCAAACGCACTTGAAACACACACCAATTTATATTTTTACAATCAATGAATTAAAGTTCTCTTTGGAATGACAATATTTTTCTGTTTACCATTTCAATCTTACTTTGATTCGCTTGGTGAACAATATGAGTCGTTATTGATTACCACCGCTAAAATGGATAAAGCAACAGAAGTCATAACTTATCCTGCCACGCAAAAACACTTTTACATGAAACACTAAAGCCTTTGTAACTAAGGTTATGAGACCACTGAGTTCAATTCTGTGTGTGCCACTGAGTAGCTTGAGTACTTACAAAGAATCTTGCTGGTAACAATTAGTGAGTTAACTCTCAGTTTAGCTTAAGATGGCAGAGCACTGTCACTCTAGTGGCTAGGTAGTTTGAATAGTTAATGCCAGTAGTAGCTAGGGAGTTAACCATTTAGCTCAGATTATAGCACTGCCACTATGGTAGTTAAAGAGTTTGAATGGTTAACAAGTGTTTTACCAGCAGTAGCTAAGATGGTGCTTAATTATTTAACGTGTAAAAAGGTAACAAGTTTCATTTTGCGATAATCAAAAAAGCTGGATTACCACAGCACTTTGTTCCACTTGTGTTCTGATACTACGAAAAACAAATATCACGCTCATCTTCAAGTGTAAACCAAGATGTGTATGAATGTATTTTCAATACTATTTTATCATTTACTCCAACAATAAGCAACGCAAATAACGGAAAACATTAATGGGAAATAATTCCGCGTAAACAATACGTAATCCTGTTACGAAAAAACACAAAAACAAACGTTATCAAGCACTTGGACCTGTAGAATAGGCCATATAACGAGTCTTCAAAATAAACGTTTTGCGAATTATAGTTATAAATAATTATTAAGAATAGTGAATGCTTTTGATATTTACTTGTTTCACTTTTACGGGTGTAAAAACAACTACGCCTGGCATGACCTGGTGATTAGGGACGCTCGACTCGCAATTTACGTGTCGCGGGTTCGAAACCCAGCACTAAGTATTCTCGACCATTCAGGCAGTTAATCCCACTCTTTGTTGGTGAAAGAGTAGCCCAAGAGTTGATGGTGGGTACTGTCTGTCGGTTATCTTCCCTTTAGTCGGCAGTTAAAATTAGAAACAGCAGCAGATAGCCTTAGTAACTTAGCCTTGTACAATAAAACAAACAAACACAACTGTTGAGCCTGCCCTACAAGAGGACGCTAACAATTATACAAATTATTTGAATTAATTCACGTTTGATTCTTGGTGTCTCAACAGTAAAACTGAGATTTTATAACGTTAAAATTAGGGGTTTGATTCCTCAGGTAGGCATAGCACAAATAGCTCATTGTACAGCGTTGCGCTTAAAAACAAAACAAATAAATCTTCACTTTAAAGGTAACAATTAGTTTCGAGTAAAAAAGTTTTTAATAAGATTAATAGTACGATTTTCGACCTGAACGGCACCTTATACGCATTTGTGATAAAGCGGTCAAGCTAGAGACCCCTACGGATTCAGATAAAGCCGTTCCTAATTTTGAATATTGACCAGGGGAATGGTAACCAGTCATCAGCACCGTTTGCTACAAGATCTTTATCTGGAACTTTGAAAGGAATAACGGATTTGACTGTCACCTATATAACACGCTTACAGCTGATAGTACGGAGCGTGTTCAGTGATATAACGTCTCAAATTCTAGAACCTTCGATATACAGCTCTTAACATTAATCATTAGACCATGCCTTGTCTCTACTTTAGCAGTGAAAGACTAGAGGGAAGGCAGCTAGTCATCACCACCCACCGCCAACTCTTATAACGCCTCTACGGCTGAAAGGGCGAGCATGTTTGAGGGACGTGGATTCAAACCCACGATCCTCCTAACCACCTGGCCATGCTAGGCCCCTCTAAATAAATGAATAGTTAAAATATTTAAATAGTTATTAAATAAGTTCAAACACAACGAATAAAGTACAACATAGAGTTACCTTCTGTTTGTTTATTGTAAAATACAAAGCTACACAATGGGCTATCTGTGCTGTGCTAAACAGGGTTATCGAAACCCGGTTTTTAGCATTATCAGCCGTCAAGCTTACGCTTAGCCACTGGGTTTTTTTAATTTCTGAGAGGTAATAATGTTAAAAGTTAATTAAAGGGTAAACCATCTCAATCACAAGAAAAGACTTTCGTAAAGACGAAATGTAATAGTTTCTTTCTTATTATATACTAGCTGGAGTACCCGTCCCCTGGACGGAAGTTATGTAAAATCATGATTAATGAAAGGTTATCTTAGGACATGAAAAATTGCATCCCTTATATGTAATATAAAAACACACACGCAAAAACACCCATAAAAACCGCAAAACGCAAAATGCAAAACTGAAAATTTGTATGTACCCCCGCATGGACCTAATGAACCTCCATACTATTTTGGTGACGATCCATCCAGGCCCGGCATGGCCAGGTGGTTAGGGCGCTCGACTCGCGATCTGAGGGTCGCGGGTTCGAATCCCCGTCACACCAAACATGCTCGCCCTTTCAGCCATGGGGGCGTTATAATGTGACGGTCAATCCCACTATTCGTTGGTAAAAGATTAGCCCAAGAGTTGGCGGTGGGTGGTGATGACTAGCTGCCTTCCCTCTAGTCTTACACTGCTAAATTAGGGACGGCTAGCGCAGATAGCCCTCTTGTAGCTTTGCGCGAAATTCAAAACAAACAAACGATCCATCCACACCCCGCGAAGTAATTATATGGACAAACAACAGACAGTACTATTATATTTATATAGATTCCTTAAGCTTAATAAGATAGCGAATCATCTCAATCATAATTAGTCAATTTATTGAGAAACACCCTTCTAAAATAATTATTTTCTTATAGGTTTGTTTGTTTTTTAATTATGCACAAAGCTGCCCAAGGGCTATCTGTGCTCTGCCCGCCACGGGTATCGAAACCCGGTTAATAGCGTTGTAAGTCCGCAGACATACCGCTGTGCCACTGGGGGGCATTCTTATAGGTTCCAATTAGTTAGCCTAATAGGAGAGTAGTTTATTTAAGTTACAAAATATAACTCACTGGAATATATCTTTCTTAAATTCTTCTTCTTCAAGAGATTATATTAGTTAACTTTATAACAGGCTAAATATTAGGAGAGGCTATTTCGATCATAATAATAATCTCAGCGACAAATCTACCTACAATAACTACTTTCTTAAATTAAGAGTTATATAAGTAATTGTATGGAAGATCTAAACCGGAAAAAAAATCTTAATTCCTTAGTACTGGGGGGAAAAAAGACATGAACTAATTCTTAATTAGCATTTGTTTCTAGGCGGAAAACAAATATCAGTAGATATATATATATTTTTTTTTTTTCAGCGGTGGTAATACAACCAATTTTTAACATTACCGAGTGGAATTAAATGTCACACAGGATTTACTAATTTATTATATTAAAATATTGCATAAGAAAAAAGAAACACTTACAAGGCTCGACCATGCTGTTTTCTTTGTCTAACCTTTAAACATAAAAAAAAATATTACCGAAAAAATTGTCGTTAAATAACAAGTATTATGGCGTGAACGCCTTTTCCAAGATGGCGAAGAATGAATATAATTAATTATTCTTGTCATAATACATTAGTATTATATTACATTTTTAATACTACATTCTTTATCTAGTCTCTTAGGGATTTTCAAGAAATGTTATATCCCTCCCGACTTGATGAGCTCTGGATTGAGTGAAATGCGTCGTCGGCAATGGATATGATGAACACAGTGTGATTCAAATGTTATTATTACACACTCTTCCAATTTCTGTAACTTCCTTAGGGACGAGAAAAAAAAAATGTACTGTTAAAAGTATAATAGGCCTAATACGAATATCTCACGACAAGTATAATTAATAACCATGCCAGATATCGGTCACGCATTAATAGCTGCTAATCAAACGTTAGAACCGCTTGCTCAGCGGTAAGCTTGAGGGATTATGATGCTAAAATTCAATATTCAATTCCAGCTAATCCATTGTGCAACTTTGCTTTAAAACCAAACAAACATAAGGTTTTTAGTGAATTGAATGTTGATAAAAATGAATCTTATGTATATAATAAAATAGGTTGCACCATCTGTAGTGAAGTCGCCATCGAGATAGATTTGCAAAATAGACTGTCTGATTCACCCTTCTCTACTTCAAACTGACGGTAAAAACTACCAAACGAGCTCGAAATGTCTAATCTCGTGATAAATACTTTGACATACGACATGTCTATTTAAACTCTAAAATTGTTACGGTATACAGACGGGTTGTCATGACAACCAACAGAGGCGTGACTTTCATTAGAAAGCAAGTCATGTAACGTTGTATTTATGGTTATCGTAATACAGTCCACTGTTTACTGGGGGTTGACCACATGCAATCTTCTTAATACTCATTTAGAACCAGCGAAAGAATTAATAATGTATAAACTTATGAACATATTGCGTGGTTGGACTTAATTGCACATGTAGGTTTTATTTCGCCTGTTAACGGTAGTCCCACCTGCTGTGGTCTTCCTTGTGGCACTAATGCAGTAATTAAATTAATGGGGCTATTTGACATTGCCCACAGTATAATTGTACTCTCTCTACCTTCACAAGAAAGCGGCAAAAAAAGAAGTTTTTTTGTTGTTTTTCGCTACACTTAATTTCATATTAATGTTATCTGTACTTTAAATACTAGATAAAGATTAAACATTTAATTCATATCTAATAATTTATTAAACTTTATTTTTTTTCAAATAAGAATTAAGTCCTACAGATTAAAAAGCTTGAAGTCTTAGCGGAGATTTTTCCGAATTTTTTATTTAGAGCAAAGCCACATTAGGTTATCTACTGTGTCCACCGCAGGGTATCGAACTCCGTATTTTAGCGGGAACTTGTCTGAATGGTTTGCAAAAGAGTTACTAAGAAAAAACGATTTAAAAGCATAATGGGCTCTAAAACCTTTTAAGTACAATTTTATAGTTTATTACAACTTTCGTTATTTAGAACTATAGCCTTTTTCACAATGTAAGTGTAGTAATACGTTTTTCTCAGAAGTATACCTTTTGAGCGATTATGTGTTTTTCTACTGTAGTTTGTAATTTGAATTATATATTGTATTATACGGTCAGTTCCTGTATTTATATAGTAAACTGTTCATATTTAATACAATAACATACAAATGGCGGATGAGTGAAGAGAAAAACAAGACTTACATCAGAATATTTTTGTATATAGTTTTTATATACTTCGAAGTTATTTTTTTTTGTTTTTCTGGACTTGCCGGTCGAGTATGGCCCAG
>NW_013666762.1:121154-122828 GCF_000517525.1 Limulus polyphemus
ATATGATACGTATACAAACATGTACATTGCATACACATACGTATAAGTGTGTATGTGTGTGTGTATATGTATGTAGTTTTATATGATACGTATACAAACATGTACATTGCATACACATACGTATAAGTGTGTATGTGTGTGTGTCAGTGTATGTAGTTTTATATGATACGTATACAAACATGTACATTGCATACACATACGTATAAGTGTGTATGTGTGTGTGTATATGTATGTAGTTTTATATGATACGTATACAAACATGTACATTGCATACACATACGTATAAGTGTGTATGTGTGTGTGTGTGTATGTATATAGTTTTATATGATACGTATATAAACATGTACATTGCATACACATACATATAAGTGCGTATGTGTGTGTGTATATGTATGTAGTTTTATATGATACGTATATAAACATGTACATTGCATACACATACATATAAGTGTGTATGTGTGTATATGTATGTAGTTTTATATTATACGTATATAAACATGTACATTGCATACATGTACATATAAGTATGTATCTTAGTATTGATGTATACATATGCATGTTTGTAATTTTATAATATAATATAATATTTGTTTGTTTGTTTCTATGACTCTTTGTTTCCTTTTATATAGTATATATTGAAAAGCTCGCCAAGAGATTAGAGGAAATAATCAGGCCAAAATGCCCTCAGTGGCTCAGCTGCAAGTCTGGAGGCTTAGAACGCTAAAAAACGGGGTTTCGATATCTGTGGTGGGCAGAACAAAAATAGCCCATTGTGTGGCTTTGTGCTTAACAATAACCAAACCATAATATCTAACTGTGGTGAAGTATAGAGACTAAGTTTGGTTTGATTTATTATGAATTTCGTTCAAAGCTACACGAAGGCTATCTGCGCTAACTGTCCCTAATTTAGCAGTGTAAAACTAGAGGGAAGGCAACTAGTCATCACCACCCACCGCCAACTCTTGGGCTACTCTTTTACCAACGAATAGTGGGATTGGCCGTCACATTATAACGTCCCCACGGCTGAGAGGGCGAGCATGTTTGGTGTAACGGGGATTCGACCCCGCGACTCGCAGATTGCGAGTCGAGCACCCTAACCACCTGGATAGAGACTAAGATTATTTAACCTTAATACATTTTCTTCAGTTCTCTAAAAAACACATATTTAATTAAACAAATACAAAGATGATGGGGAAACCAGTAGAGGTCGGAACTATGCATTTTTTTAAATGAAAAGTTTGCTATTTAATCCAACGTGAAAATATTTATTTTTATCTGATAATTTCATTTTATCGCGGCTCGATATAGTTTTCTTTTACTAATAACGTAAAAATATAATCACGACAAAATTATTTCCGGAATAGTTTTTCTTTACATATGTTTATATATTTATATTTTTTACTATTTATGCCTATATCTTATATATATATATACAATATATTATATATTTATTTACAACACTGGAGAGCATTCTCTTTGTATATACTGTATCCTAAAGTAAAATGTTTTGCGAGGAAAAACCAAGCGTGTGTATTTTATTCCTAATTGCTATGCAGTAAGATTAATTTTTTGTTATAATTTCTTGATAATCAAGCAGACAGTCCGAGGGACGTAAGCAATCAATATTTGAATCGGAAGGACTTTATTAGTGCAGACTTAATACTTAGAGCTAAC
>NW_013666762.1:123828-130263 GCF_000517525.1 Limulus polyphemus
AATTTCATTTTATCGCGGCTCGATATAGTTTCTTTTACTAATAACGTAAAAATATAATCACGACAAAATTATTTCCGGAATAGTTTCTCTTTACGTATGTTTATATATTTATATTTTTTACATTTATGCCTATATCTTATATATATATATACAATATATTATATATTTATTTACAACACTGGAGAGCATTCTCTTTGTATATACTATATCGTAAAGTAAAATGTTTTGCGAGGAAAAACCAAGCGTGTGTTTTTTATTCCTAATTGCTATGCAGTAAGATTAATTTTTTGTTATAATTTCTTGATAATCAAGCAGACAGTCCGAGGGACGTAAGCAATCAATATTTGAATCGGAAGGACTTTATTAGTGCAGACTTAATACTTAGAGCTAACTGTCTGATTCCGGCCATATTAAGCACACGCAACCCCATTTCGACCACCAGGGCACGCACATAGCACACCACAAGTGCGTGATCCCGCCCCTACCAGCGCCCATCAACACGGCGGCTAATTGAAGTCGTTACTCACGGCACCCTAACATCGTTTACATTTTAATATCCGAAGTCTCTGAGGCATGTCCCACCAGACAGCATGTGGCACGCGATATGAAGTATTAAGCACCACGCTCATCGTTTTCTCTGACTTTACCTTTGACAAATATACCTGTAACACTACCTCTCCAAGTAGTTCTCCAGAATTCAGCGGGTAAACCATCATACATATAGATTTACTTCTTCTTCTTTTTTTTTTGGGGGGGGGGGTAGAGGTGTGTGTGTGTAAATGCAAAACATTTTCAGAGTTACGTAAATTCTGTTGATCAATTGTATGATCTTTAACTTAATAACTAATTATAGCTTTGGAAAAGAATGGAAGGGAAAATATATTTTTCTTCGAACAAATACGTTTAGATGTGAAAGTGCTAAGTCACGTAGGTGTTTGCTGCAAAATAAATATTAATTCAGCTACAATAAGTATAGGTGTTTTTTTTGGAGAGAAATGAACGAGATAAATCTATACTCGTAGATTTCACGCAACAGTGCATACGTCCATTTTTAGTTGGGTTTAAAGTAAAAAGATTTAAAAATTGGAGAATTGATCTTAGGGATCATTAAAGTAAAAACTGCCTAAACTAATTTCTGGCTTAGAACAACTTTCGGGTTAGGAATCCTGAGAAGTAAGTTCAGACTGATATAAACTGTGTGTAGTATTCAATATATTTTCGTCTATCAAGTGTTCTAAGTAAAATTTTATAAATATACAAAATCCTATACAAAAGTTGCAGAATTTGAAATCTTTGACTATTAGTATACCGCATGTTATAATATAATATTATTTTCATCGGAAGGATGGGATTACTGGGTATAAGTAAAGTGTTGAAGCAGAGATCTGACAGACGGATTCCCCTTATCCACTGTCCATTCTCTCACAGCCGCATATGTACAAAACTTTTGTAATGATGAAAATTTGTATTGAGTAATATTGCACACGTTCACTCACTGGCTAAAACCTAGTCTCGAAACCATGCTCACTCTGCTTGGGAGTACGCTCTTGCTCCTTTCGGCTCCTACACAGGAGAGCAAAGAACAATAATGCCTGGCCGAATGAGAGTAAACAGTCTCTAAAACTATACCACAAAACTGCCAGATCTTAACTCTTAACGTGGCTACACTAGTAATCATAGCAATATTATTTGAAATATTTCATAAAGACAACGCCGTGGATTTCTGGACAGATAATTCAATGCTATCCAGGCGTTCGTCCGTTCAGAATTCCATATTAACGCAATCGAATTTTTACCTTCACGTTAACAATTCATTGAACGTCCTTTCAAGCGTTCTATGCAGTAGCATGCTGAAATTCACTAAATAGTAATATTCATAGGTTAATTTTAATTAGCACTTTCTTTATAGCACTCATATGCAATTTATAAAGGCTACGTATTACATATTTATAATATGCGATTCCTGAATGTATTACATAGTTATAGCGAAAAGTGGATGTGTTATTTAATGGTAGAATATCCATACGTGAGTTTTTGTTAGCTAATGTTTCTCACAAACAATTACCATTAAACGTTTTCTTATCGACAAACATATAAGAAACCAATACTTTTGTAACGACAATATTCCATTTAATAATTTGTATACGTATTTGTTCTGCTATGGTGATGTCTTATTTCGTTTGCCCGAATTTATAATTTAAATCTGATGATCCATGGTTCAAGTCTCGTTACCACAAAAATCCCTTTTCGCACCTCGGAGTCATGGATGCGTTATAAGAGTGACTGTAAAATCCCGCTATTCGATTAGAGTAGATAACGAGCACTGTTGACCAGCTTGTCTTCTCTCTTGCCCATCAATTCAAAATTAGGGTCGGCTAACGCGGACAGCCCTCGTGAAGCCTAACGTAAATATCTGGAACTAATTTATTTGTCATCACCAAAGCAGAAAAATAGTCTGGCTGTCAGTGCTCTGATATTCAGATTGATTTATATAAATATGTATTTTTTTATTGTTTTTATTAGATAGGTCGTTTGGCTTTCTTTAGTATTTCTAACGATTTTCATATAAAGGTTGTTTTCACGGAAATAGAACACTGATATTAAGCGAAAAGTGTACCTGTTATTTAATAATGGAATACCTCATCTAGACGTTAGTATTTGTTAACTTGTTTTTCACTAAACGAAAGATGTAAGTTTTGTTATCGATAAACACTAGGTGAAATTTAATTGTTGTTTTTTATGACGATATTCCATTCAACAACGTTTTACAGAAGGTGTAGTTTCGGCCATGGCTAACCGGTAAATTATGTAAGGTAATGTAAAAAGTTCATAAATTATTATTAATTTTTTTTTCATTCGTCTATATGAAAAATGTAAATTTGAAGAAAATAAAATGTTTCATCATAACAAAAGTCTAATCAGCATTTTCTTTATAGTACACACATGTGATTTATAAAGATTACATTGTATATTCTATATACAAGCAGCCTGAAATTCATTAAATGGCAATATACATGGACAAACGTTATTACTCAGTAGTAACTAGTTGCAGAGAGAAATTACTTAAACTTTATGTGGGATCAATTTTGAAGCTATGTCTCATTACTCTATAGCAGATTAGCACCAAGATCGAAGGTTTTTGTTTGAAAGTAAACGTAATTTATTCTTTTATATATATAGAAAGAGACAAAGATAAAAAAACAACAACATCTGAATATGCAGTACAATTTTCAAAGTAAAACGAAAGCGAATATTAAAATTAAAACTTGGCACTCCAAGAGTAAAGTTAAAATACGCAAATTTATCAAGCTCTTGAGCAAATAACCTTTGAATACATTTTGAGTCAGATTTCAATGTATTATTCAATATGTATAGATTAAGCGAAAATTTTAAACTTCTAAATGAATTGTAATGTTTGCACTTTTGTAAAGTTTAGCGTAATACGTAATCTCCTTTTTAATAGTCTTTGTATGAAGTTCTTTAATGTGTATTTCCTTAGAATATCTCGAGTTTTTAAATACGTTCTTGTAAAATACAGCTTCTGATTGATTGTCTAACCTTTGAATAATTTCTCTAATACATAGTTCATTAGAAAATCTCTAGCCTTTGAATACGTTCCTATAAAATACAGCTCCTGACTACATCTCTAACGTTTGAATAAATTACGCGAATACTACAGTTCCTTAGTGTAATCTAACATATGAATAAGCTAGTGTGTCACGTTACGCTTGATTTCTCGAGATAAGAGGAGTCATAAAAGCCAAAATGCACTTATCTAGATAGAATAGTTCCATTATTATCTGCCCATTACGATTTTAGTGACGGATGTGCAAGGGGACCGTGAAACCTTATAAGTGTAGTGAGTGTTGGTACAATAAGCTTAAAGTAAAGAAGTAGTGTGGAATTACCTAGCCTAGAGCCAAGTGCATAAAATTTATCATGAAAGTAAAAATATCGATTCAATTTGAAATTTAAATCGTTCCCGAACTAAACTATTTTCTATATATTAGAAGTTGTTAATCTAACTGATTTTTACCACTAATTATTCTATGAATACGCCTTATTCCTTTTGTCACTGTGTCTAGAACGCCTTCGTGCTCCTTTTTTGGTAATGCTCAACAATATATATCGTCGCTTAGCAACAAAACTATCATGAGATGTTATAGTGTTTTAACTATTTTCGGATGTTGTACAGTAGTTTTTACTATTATGGAATGTTATAGTGTTCTGTTATGGGTTATTATATAGTATTTTTTTAACTGTTATGCGTTGTTATATCGTAGTTTTTAACTATTATGAGATGTTATAAAGTAGTTTTAACTATTATAGGACGTTATAGAGTGGCTTTTAACTATTATGGGATGCTATTGTGTCGAGAACGCTTTCACGCTCCATTTTTGGTAATGATCAACAATATACATCGTCGTTCAGTAGTTAAAATACTCTATAACATCCTATAATAGTTGAAAAATACTGTATAACAGCCAATAACAGTTAAAACACTGTAATATCCCATTATAGTTTTGTTATTGTGTGATGCTGTAGGGTAGTTTTAACTATTATAGGATGTTATAATGGTTTTTTCCTATTATTGGATGTTATATACAGTAGTTACTAACTATTATGGGATATTATAGAATGATTTTTTAAAACTATTATGGGATGTTATAGAGTGTTTTTTAAAACTATTATAAGATGTTATAGTAGTTTTTAACCATTATAGGATGTTATACAGTAGGTTTTAACTATTGTGGGATGTTATAGAATACTTGTAACTATTATGGGATGTTATAGAGTATTTCTAACCATTATGGGATGTTATAGAACGGTTTTAACTACAGTGGGATGTTATAGAGTGATTTTTAAAACTATTGTGAGATGTTATGCAGTAGTTTTTAACTATTATGGGATGTTATAGAGTGGCGTTAACTATTATAGGACGCTATACAGTGTTTTAATTACTATGGGATGTTATAGAGTATTTAAACTATTATGGGATGTTTTAGGGTGATTTTTGAACTTTTATGGATGTTATAGTGATTTTTAAACTATTATGGGATGCTATAGTGGTTTTTTAACTATTATGGGATGTTTTAGGGTGATTTTTGAACTTTTATGGATGTTATAGTGATTTTTAAACTATTATGGGATGCTATAGTGGTTTTTTAACTATTATGGGATGCTATAGTGTTTTTGTAACTATTATGGGATATTATAGTGTTTTTTTTACCAATAATTATTCTATGAATACGCCTTGTTCCCTTTGTCACTCTGTCGAGAACACTTTCACACTCCTTTTTGGGCAATGGTCAACAATATATATCATTGCTTAGTAACTAAAACTATTATGGGATGTTATAGAGTGGCTGTTTAACTATTATGGAATATTATTTCAATTAACTATGAAATGTAAGGTTAGGGTATACTATGGGGTAGCGGTGGTAGTACCTGCCCCATCATTTTCGACGAGTTATATGCTAGTTCCTGATAAAGAGTACGTACATTCACTCTTGAACGAGCTTAATACACAACCCCTGTGAATATATTTGGCTTTTGGTTGAGATCCTGCAAAATAGCGTTTCTGAGTGCACTTCTGATGTTTGGATGATATCCTGTAAGTTAGTGTTTCTGAGTGCACTTCTGATGTTTGGATGTTATCCTATAAGTTAGCGTTTCTGAGTGTACTTTTGATGTTTGAATGATATCCTGTAAGTTAGCGTTTCTGTGTGTACTTCTGATGTTTGGTAGATATCCTGTAAGTTAGTGTTTCTGAGTGTACCTCTGATGTTTGGTAGATATCCTGTAAGTTAGCGTTTCTGACTGTACTTCTGATATTTGGATGATATCCTGTAAGTTAGTGTTTCTGAGTGTACTTCTGATATTTGTATGATATCCTATAAGTTAGTGTTTCTGAGTGTACTTCTGATATTTGGATGATATCCTTTGTATATCTTTGTATTTTGGATGATATCCTGTAAGATAGTGTTTCTGAGTGTACTTCTGATATTTGGATGATATCCTTTGTATATCTTTGTATTTTGGATGATATCCTGTAAGATAGTGTTTCTGAGTGTACTTCTGATATTTGGATGATATCCTTTGTATATCTTTGTATTTTGGATGATATCCTGTAAGATAGTGTTTCTGAGTGTACTTCTGTTATTTGAATGATATCCTTTGTATACCTTTGTATTTTGGATGATATCCTGTAAGATAGTGTTTCTGAGTGTACTTCTGATATTTGGATGATGCTGTTGAGTATACCTTTGTATTTTGGATGATATCCTGTAAGATAGTGTTTCTGAGTGTACTTCTGATACTTGGATGATGCTGTTGAGTATACCTTTGTATTTTGGATGATATCCTGTAAGATAGTGTTTCTGAGTGTACTTCTGATATTTGGATGATGCTGTTGAGTTATACCTTTGTATTTTG
>NW_013666762.1:131263-141264 GCF_000517525.1 Limulus polyphemus
GGTATACGTATATTCCGTGTTAAGAGTAGTGTTTACTGAGTGTACTTCTGATACTTGGATGATGCTGTTGAGTATACCTTTGTATTTTGGATGATATCCTGTAAGATAGTGTTTCTGAGTGTACTTCTGATATTTGGATGATGCTGTTGAGTATACCTTTGTATTTTGGATGATATCCTGTAAGATAGTGTTTCTGAGTGTACTTCTGATATTTGGATGATGCTGTTGAGTATTTTGGATAATCTCTTTTAATACTCTCTTCCTGATTGCATTATATTTTGAGAACATGATCAAACAATGGATTAACTGGGACATGAATAAATCTCTATAGCTGGTTCATTTCGGTTTTTGAGCATGTAAGGTGCGTCTGAAGTCTACTGAGACATTTATCGAACACAGATTCCCATATAAACTATTTATTGAAATATATATGTATTTTTTGGCCATACATATTCAATTGAAATGAATTAATTTGAACATTTGTTTTTTTACTATGTAGTAAAACTAATTTTCGTCGGTTGACGAAGAACACGTTGAAAGTATACTAGAACTAAATTAAGTAAACACAAACAGCATGAAACTATACGCATAATTTTTGTAGTAATATTTCTTCGTGTTATAACACTAACGTCTGATCTGTAACGAAATCCCTCGTGAGTAATTTTGGTCACGTGCCATATACCAACCTTGTTCCGGGCTCACATGAGTCGATCAGATTATAAGACTTATGCACACCGTGGGAAGCATGTTAGACCAACAACCCACTCCACACTAATAGTTGCAGGTAAAATGACGACAATGACAACACGTCAACAGTAAGGCTGAACAAGGGCACTAGCTAATTTATTGGCTAATTACGCTTGCCTCTAAAGTTGTGAGAGGAAGTGGATGAGCTGGTTATTCATAGTGTGTAATGCTGACAGAGTTACTCAAATGCACATTGTCTATCTGTTTATATATTCATTCTAAACTTACGGTTCTGAGGTGAGTTCTGTCGAAACCAAATTATGAAATAACGATAGCACATCGAAAAAATTCAGGAGGTAAAAATAAGTGCAAATATTTTTGTAAAACATTCAGATCAAACTGAAAGATTAAGATAGCTTTCCTCCTGGATAATATTTAAACAAGTAGCTTTTTTTTCCATTATCTGTGGACATTTTACCGGTCGACATTTTGTCAGATTAGATGTGATAATCAGGTAGTTGGTGGGCTTAGAGCCGAGTACGTGCCTTGTTCTTGCGAGGAGAGGAATGCGATGGTTTGAGTTATTTAAAAGTGCCCACTAAGACTAGCTAGAAATTTAACCCTTGATCTCATGTGGTAGAGTTCTCGCTTGGCATGCAAGAGGATCTGGATTATAGTCGAGGATTGTGGAAGTTGGATTATGTGACTATGTAGGTCACTTATTCCTTCATAAGTCATTGGGAATAATTGTTCTTTCATCTTTTGGTGATTAAATTAGACACTGTAGGATTAATCTGTCAGATATACTATAATAATTAATTTATTCTATAAAACTCAAAACCAGTTGGTAAACTCTTTCTTTTCTCTGTAACCGTTGGAATTGTTTATGGTTACGGCTGCAAAAAATCGTTAAAAATTAAGCGGAATAGAACAAAAAAACACACACACACAATGAAAATGCAAAATCAGTTTGAATTTGTTTTAAAATATTGAAGTCATAAGGAATATATTCTAATGAAAGTCAGATATTCTAAATGTTTTACAATAACATTGTACAGATTTATTTGCTAGTACTAAAAATGTTTTTTCTTTAAGGGAACTAACATTTATTATAAAAATACAAAGATTTGATATAGAAGTTTTGGTTCTCTATTATTTATTACAATGTGTTTGTTGCGAATGGAACAAGTTAGTGAGTCAGTTCAAATTCACGGCACTGGTGTTTTTTTTAGTAGTGTATCGAAAGGTCCAAGGTTTGAGACCATGGTATGCTGGTGAATACACCCTGCACTTTCAGCTACGGGCGCGTTACAAAAGTGACAGTAATTCCCGCTGACTGGCTGCCCTCTTTCTGGTCAACGGTTAAAAATTTGGGATGGCTATGCCTAAGCCTTGGGTTCTCTGTCCTGGCCGTTTAGCTTATATGTCGCAGTGCCATTCAAATTGAAACTTTCAGTCATCGAAACAGTAGAGTTCAAACAAATGAATAGTTAATTTGACCTTTACTTTATACATTTTGTTTATCTACAATTCAATAATGTAAGAATAGCTTCGTCTCTAATAATTTTCAAAAATGAAATATTTAATTTGGTTTTCTCACAGAGGGAGTTTTGGATAGGAAAAAGACTAATCATTTATAGATATCATTCTCTGTAAAACACACACACTTGATGATTTTTAACGTAATAAAAGGTACATGCGTTAAGTTTCAGTTTCCTTAATACTTGCTAACTAAAACATCTGTAATTATGAACCCATGTAATAAGTAACACGTGTAACTTATGAGAATGCTACAGGATTCGCATTGCTACGTGTAATAAAGTGTCCGCTGTTGTGCTTGTAAGAGACTCTAGTACCACACTGTACACTAAACCTTTCAGAATCTGACTTACTATGACGACTTTGATCAAGGAAGCTTTCAGGAGGCAAGCGTGTTACAATAACATTATCGCGTGATTACACGTCAGCTAACTTGTCTTAGCACAGAAAAACTTATCAGTTATAGTTATGGATTTACACTATAGGGGGCATGATGTAAAGTTGAAGTGCAAAGTGAGCAAAGCAACGAAATTTCAACGAAATATATAGATGTAGCGTTGAATTTATAGATAATTATAGAATTTTTACATAAAACCAATACTTAAAAAAATTTGTAATGATTTCTTTACTTTATAAAAATCTTGTGCATGCCACTACTAGAGAAATACAAATTGTTAGTTGTGCTTAAGGCATTGTTACCTCAACAACTTCATCCATATAAGCACCTTCATTACAATGCTCAACAACTTCATTCATATAAGCACCTTCATTACAATGCTCAACAACTTCATCCATATAAGCACCTTCATTACAATGCTCAACAACTTCATCCATATAAGCACCTTCATAACAATACTCAACAACTTCATCCACATAAGCACCTTCATTACAATGCTCAACAACTTCATCCATATAAGCACCTTCATTACAATGCTCAACAACTTCATCCATCTAAGCACCTTCATTACAATGCTCAACAACTTCATCCGTATAAGCACCTTCATAACAATACTCAACAACTTCATCCATATAAGCACCTTCATAACAATACTCAATAACTTCATCCATAAAAGCACCTTCATAACAATACTCAACAACTTCATCTAAATAAGCACCTTCATAACAATAATCAGCAACTTCATTTAAATAAGCATCTACATAACAATGCTAAGCATTTGCATTCAAATAAACACCTTCATAACAATACTCAACAACTTTATCTAAATAAGCATCTACATAATAATACTCAACAACTTCATCTAAATAAGCACCTTCATAAGAATACTCAACAACTTCATCTAAATAAGCACCTTCATAACAATACACAACAACTACATCTAAATAAGCTTCTACATTACAATGCTAAACAACTTCATCCATATAAGCACCTTCATAACAATACTCAGCAACTTCATCTAAATAGGCACCTTCATAACAATACTCAACAACTTCATCTAAATAAGCACCTTCATAACAATACTCAACAACTACATCTAAATAAGCTTCTACATTACAATGCTCAACAACTTCATTCATATAAGCACCTTCATAACAATACTCAGCAACTACATCTAAATAAACACCTGCATATCGATATTCAGCAACGCCAATCAAGTAGACTCCTGTATAACTTTGCTCAACAGATTCATCCAAGTAAGAATTACATTACAATACTTAGCAATTCTATTCATATAAACTCCTGAATAACAATGCTCAGCAGCTTCATCCAAATAAGCACAAACATAACAATTCTTAACACAACACTATGTTCTTCAAATAATGGTGATGGTATTGTGATAATATTCTCTAAATCATTTTAATAAGAAATGGGATAAGCACCGAAGTATTATGACAATGACAAAACCGTACGTGCAACAACTGTCAAATCGTTTTTTTTTTAAATAAAATCTCTGAAGATACGAAATTTGCCTATTTAGCAGAAGGTAGATTCAGTCCCATAATATACTAGAATCCTGAGGTTATTTTCATTTCACCAAACTAACCTTTGTTAAGAATGTATTCAATTGGTTCAATTGAACGTAGCCTCTTTCTATCGGCTAAAAGTTTAGAAGCAGTTTACTCTGATGTTTCTAGGTGATTTTTTTCTATAAAAGGGAAGACTGTTAAAAAGCAAAAATCAGTGGTATTTGGTTTCGTCCCTTGAATATAACCATGAAGCTCATTTTTTAAAGTTAAACACATTTTTTTATATTGGTACAAAATTAAAGAAAACATTGAATACTTACTAATTAACATTGTCAGTTCACAAAATTATATCATAAATAGTATTGTTATATTGTTCCACCAATGTAGTTTCATAATAAGACTAAAAAGTATAGGTTTCGTTTTTTTGTGGGAGAACAACGGTCATTCGTATTTACACAACCAACTGCTGGGTCTACCAGGTTTTAACTATTTCCACTCCATCATCCATCGCCAGTTTCAGAGAAGATAGTTCTTATTTAGCTTTGTTCTCTTGATTTAAACATTTCTCTCGAGTAAAAAAGAAATAAAAAATAAAGATACCACACTTTCCCAGAAAAAAAAAAGTCTGTCTCCGGTAGTGTCCAGTGTCCATATTGCTAAAACGTTACCTCGTTGTAAGAATTTAACATATTCAAGGAACAATTTCGACCACAGAGTGTCCATTCAATATCCTGTGAACGAATTCCCGATCTCCAGGTGGCCAATAAGACTCGATTGTACGACTGACCACACTACGATCTTTCCTGGACCATTTGAGCGTTTCAGTGGCAAACTAAGTTCTACCACATTAGTTTAATGACCAGTTGCCTTGGACAGACTTCCATGGCTCGATACCCAGCGTGGGCTCTGTAGCAACAGAAGAACAATACAAACCACATTAGCCTTCTTTTATTGTGGTTTGAACTAACACCCTAGTGATTAATTGCTGAATTGGTATTACTCAAGCACGAGAAACTTGAGAAAATCGACACGTGTAGACATCTCTTTTCCTTCATTTTTTCATACTGTTTTCTCTTCTCGCTGATTACCCAGCGGTTACTGTTCACGTTTCTTTATTTCTTTGAATTATACTTGGTGTTTATTTTGTATCAATATCATGGCTCTAGGTCTAGTTTTATCACTGATTTTCTATTATTTTATATTATGTTATAAAATATGTAAATCTTTATTCTAATAACACGGTTTACTAGGGACATTAACGTTTTGTAAGTGCCATAGTATTCATAGACTCATTTGATACTGTGATATGACGTCCAAACCTTTGCCAGCCAATAGCCTGTAAGTAAAGTAAATCAAATAATTTTCCGTTTAGTGGAGTAAAAATATTCAGTGCCAAAAACAAAAAAAAGTTAACTAAAAACATTTAAATCTGATATTTTGAGAAATTTATGCTTAGAAATAAATACATCTAAGATAATAGTAATATTTAAGATGCTGATGTCATTCGAGCATATAACTAGTAGGTACGAATGTCCCATGATCCCATGAAGCCTATATAGTACAAAGTGTATATCAGTAATAACTTTCAATTTTTAAAGTACAGTGTATATCAGTAATAACTTTCAATTTTTAAAGTACAGTGTATATCAGTAATAACTTTCAATTTTTAAAGTAGAGTGCATACCAGTAATAACTTTCAATTTTTAAAGTAGAGTGTATATCAATAATAACTTTCAAGTTATAACGTACAGTGTATATCAATAATAACTTTCAAATTACAACATACAATTTATCAGTAATAACTTCTAAGTTATAACATACACTGTATATCAATAATAACTTTCAAGCTATAACGTACAGTGTATATGAGTAATAACTTTCAAGTTATAACATACACAGTATATCAGTAATAACTTTCAAATTACAACATACAGTTTATCAATTAATAACTTTCAAATTACAACATACAGTTTATCAATTAATAACTTTCAAGTTATAACGTACAGTGTATATCAGTAATAACTTTCAAGCTATAACGTACAGTGTATATGAGTAATAACTTTCAAGTTATAACATACATAGTATATCAGTAATAACTTTCAAGTTATAAAGTACAGTGTATATCAATAATAATTTTCAAGCTATAACGTACAGTGTATATCAGTAATAACTTTCAAATTATAACCATACAGTCTATCAGTAATAACTTTCAAGTTATAACGTACAGTGTAGCAGTCAATATAAAAAATAGTTTTTGTTGACAATGGTTTAATATTTATATGATTTAAATTTTTAGGTTCATGGCTTTATCAATCAGTGTTGAATTTTTGTAAGACCTGTGACTTGACGTTTTGCGGACTTTGAGAATATTTAACGATTTAATTGATTTATATTTATTAACATGGCTGGATATTTTACATAAACTTTGGGGTGAAGGGTTTAGATCCATGTCTAGGTATATTTTCTTAAAGTTTTATATTACTATATATTCACTATACTACATTTTGCACTGTTTCACAGATATTGAGGGTGTTGACCCCCTTAATCCCCAAGGATCTGCATCCATGTTCCCCAATACTGTTTCACCGTTTCCTTTGTAAATAATTTCTATCATTTCACTTCTAGTAACATGTATACTGATATTTCATGTTCTAGTAATACGGTTTCAGTGTTATTGCAGTACACTCTGTAACATGTATGCTGATATTTTATGTTCTAGTAATACGGTTTCAGTGTTATTGCAGTACACTCATGTTTCAAAGAAACTGTATGCTAAGCATTTTATGAATTAATAATATTATTTTGATGTTTATGATAAGGCTTACTTGTATTTCATCATTTCTCATTTAGTATGTGTTTACTGACATTTCGTAGTTTAGTAATTGTTGTTTTTTAGGGGATTATGGGTAAGTTGTTCGTTATCGTTTCATCATTCACTTTGTGTTTGTTGACATTTCATAATTAGTTGGTTGTTTTAAAGCAAAGCCACATTAGGCTATCTACTGTGTGCATCGCGGGGAATCGAATCCCGGATTTCAGCGTTGTAGTCCGTAAACATACCACTGACTTAGTACTTCTCTCAGAATATCAGAAAAGTTATTGAAGACAGGACATTAGAGTGTTAAGTGAAATTTAGTTCCTAAAACTAATATTAAAGCCTCAATAATCGCTGAATAACACCGTTTGATCTTATTATTTTGTTAAACTTAGGGTTTGGGCAGCATTAAATCGTCAGAGAATTAGTGGAATTAGAAGTTAAATTATATTTTGTTCGTCAAAACACGCATACACATCTGTTTTGTATAAACGGGTGTGCTTTTAATATAATCTTTTTCGAAACAAGTCAACGTTTTGTTCTAACAATGTTTCTGTACTTGGTGTAGAGTTATGGCTCGTCACGTGCTAGAAGTTATAGAGCGTCAAATTGTTCGACTTTCCAGAAATGATAAGAAGCAAGAGGACATTGCCAGAAAAGTAGGGTACCCCAATGCACTGTATCGAGAATCCTGAAACGTCATCGGACAACGGAAACGTTGTTCCAGGAAAGTCTACTGGTAAACGCCGAAAAACTACTGCCCGAGATGACCGTGTTTTGATCAGGTTAACACATCAAGGTCGAAAGAAGTCTTGCATCGTCTTATGACAGGAATGGCATGAATATAGGAGATTAACTGGCTATTTTACAAGAAGAGCTGCCTGCAAACCGAAATTAACCAGAATTTACTGCTTTCACCGTGTTACTTTGGTAAGATTGCATGCCAACTTACAGTTGGGACACTGGCAACATTTCATCTTTTCAGATGAGTCCTGTTTTCGGCTTGTTAAAGTTGGTGGTAGGATTCGTGTTTGTCGTTTGCTTGGAGACCAGATGAAGGAAGACTGACTTTTCCACAGGGAACAAACTGGATGTAATGCAGTACATGTCTGGGCAGCTATTTATCATTGTGGAAAAATTGCTCTTCATAACCTCCAAGGAAACGTCAATGGCGCCTCTTACAGACATCACATGGAGACGATATTTCTGCCATATGCTAGGATAAGGTTTGGCAATAACTTTGTGTTTCAGGGTGACAATGTCACTACCCACATTGCACGTATTAAACAGGATTATCTCGACCAGAAGGACGTTACAAGATTGCCATGACCAGTAAAGTCTCCAAATTGTAATCACATTGAGGACTGTTGGATAGAACTGATCCGAAAAATTGCTAACCACGACCCTAAATCAGCTACTTTAGCAGAGTTGCAGCGCCTTCTAGTGCTAAGTTTGGATGAAATCAAGGTGGATTACATCAGTAACCTCATAGACAACATGCCACGCTATCTTGCGAAGGATAATAAAGTACGAGAAGGACCAACCAAGTGCTGAATGTTTAATATGAACTGATATAATGTTACAGACGCTATTTATAATAATTTGATGTATATTTTGTTATTATATATGTTTTGGTGCGGTTTTGTTGTTATAGGTGAAATGCTGCACGTGTCTGATAAAATTGGTGTTCTAATTAATGGTTCATGATGTCCATAGGACCTGTCTCATTATACAAATTACATATGTAGGTATTTAGTATAAAATACATTTCTCAGTTTGACAGCACTAAGTGTATCTTTATTCCATATTAATAATAATGATCCCATTTGTTACAAAATATGCCAACATTTTGGCCAAGACTGTACAAGCTTCTTCTACGATATATCCAGTAAACTGTTGCATATCTCAAGCAGCTGGAGAACTAAACGGATATTCATGCTATTCCGGATGCAGTGCCTATGGTTTTCTGTGCGAACGGACTGTTTAAAAATGACGATAAGGAACTGTCGTCACTGTACACTAAATGGTTTATTGCAATTATCAGGGAATGACGAGCTTTGAACATGAAAGCCTTACGATGAAGCTTTTTGGAACATTGATGTTTGCTACTAATCAATGGGACGTTATGGGATTGAACACTGAAATTTACTCCTAATCGTGGGAAATCATGGGTTTGAACATTGACACTTGCTCTTATTCACGGGACGTTGTGTGCTTGAACAGCGATATTTTCTCCCGATCATGGGGTGTGTATGTTTGAACACCGATATTTGCTCCTGGTCATGAAACTTTATGGGTTTGAACATTGACACTTGGTCTTATTCATGGGACGTTGTGGGTTTGAACATTGATATTTATTACTTATATGGGCCGTTGTGGGTTTGAACACTCTTGTTTTCTCACAATCATGAACACCATTATTTGCTACTAAAATTATCATACGGTTTGTGAATGAAAGTTAAATCTAAATGTTGAACATGATTAAAATTCAGGGTTAAAAGAAAATATGGTAATTTGCTACGATTCACTGCGTGAGTTAACTCAGCATCATCAGGCATGTAGATCACAACAAACGTTATCTTCCGAGTTTCGGAAAAAATAAGCGAAATGCATAAGATTAAGCTAAAAACAATAATACATGATGATGTTATTTGAAAGAAAGGACTGAGAATCACAAGGTACGTTACAAAGAAAATAGCTGTAGAATATAAAATCGTGGAGTACTCTGAATGAGGAGAAAAACCTGGTAATGTATAAAAACTACATTAGATAATAATTAATCTAAACAGTTAAAACACTTAAAATTACAATGTAAGTATCACTATGATTACTTAAGTATCAAAAGACGTTATAAAAACGGTCAATCATTCCGAATGAAAAGTGAATCTATATAAATATAATATTACTGTCTAATAATGGTTGGAGACGGCTCGAATGGGTAATGAAGAAAAACTTTAATATAAGTTTAACATAACAGCAAATGTACAACGTTTCAACAAGGTTTTGTCATCATCAGGTACCTACTTGTCGAAAC
>NW_013666762.1:142213-145182 GCF_000517525.1 Limulus polyphemus
GTTTCGACAAGTAGGTACCTGATGATGACAAAACCTTGTTGAAACGTTGTACATTTGCTGTTATGTTAAACTTATATTAAAGTTTTTCTTCATTACCCATTCAAGCCGTCTCCAACCATTATTAGTCTCAAAGTGGGTTCCTCGTCATCGAATAGTACTGTCTGTTATATGTCCATGTAACTACTTCGCAGGGTGTGGATGGATCTTCACCAAAATTGGTATGGAGGCTCATTAGGTCCGTGCGGAGGTACAATCAAATTTTCAGTTTTGCATTTTGCGTTTTGCGGTTTTTAGCACCACTTCGCCCCGTGTTTGATGGATCTTCACCAAATTTAACACGAAGGTTTGTTGCGTCCATGCAAATTTGCGGTTTAACATTTTGTGTTTTGCAGTTTTTGCGTTTTTTACAATTTCATTTAAAAGAAGCAACTTTTTCTGTCCCAAGACAACCTTTCATTAATCATGAATTTACATAACTTCCGTCCAGGGGACGGGTACTCCAACTAGTTTCAAATAAACTTTAGAGGAAATAATTCAACCATCAAGGGTCTATGAACAGGTTATATAAGATTATTCTATATAGAGTTAGATTAGCTTCATTTTTAAAAACATAAAAACTATACTTTCTTGGAGGGGTTTTATTAAAACTCATTCTTTGATTTTTCGATGAGCAGCATTCTTTCCTTAATCCAAAATACTGACATTAAAAGTTCTATTGACATTTACAGTTATGTTCAAACACACGAGGTGGACTGTTTAGTGAATAAGTTTCTTCCTGTTTCTCCAGTATAATAAACAACACTGCAATACGTACATTTAACCGATAAATTACATTATTGGTGGGTTTTTTCTTGCTGCTTCTCTATAAAAAGCCACCTGAATCACAACATGCGACGAAATACAGTTTAGTTTCTATTTTAAAGTTATATTCTATAATATTTATAAACTAGTAAAAAAAAAGAGCTGAAAATAATGGCAGAGAGAAAAAAAGGAAAATCAAACAAATGGAGTTTTAAAAATCAATATCCGATTTTTTATAGGTTGGAGAAACATTCAAAACAATTCCTGGAGGTTTATTGTTTGTCCGTTTAAAATTCTCCCAAACGAATGTCGGTTTTTCAATTCTAGACTTCCATCTGTGATAAAGGGATTTAACAATTACTCATTTTTTTTGCTGCTATCACGGGTGGAGAACCAAGAAATATGGAAATCTGTATGTGTGTGTTTTCCCTAAATACTGATCTAAAAAGGAGAGTTTAACTTCTGTATCCAAAACAATTTAAAATAAATCGTAAAAGGACTGTATTGTCTCTGAGTCAGACAAATGTGTCATCAACGTAGCGAAGTCAAAATAGGGTAGGGAGTGGGTTAAGCAGTTGATAGTGCCTTAGTCATGATGCTAGTCAGATCTAATGCAGTGAGGTTCTCCATACACTACCCCATACTAATTCTTTCAATTTGGTCGTATTTTCTACCTCGATATTGAAAATTAATAAAAGTAATTGAGGTTTGGTTTGGATTGTTTGGTTTAGTGTAAAGCTACACAATGGACTGTCTGCGTTCTGTCCACCGCAGGGAATCGAAACCCGGATTTTAGCGTTGTAAGTCCGTAAACTTACCGTTGGCCCACCAGGGAACAAGTATTTGAGAATGGTAAAACTTGGCCACTGTTTTACATTTTTTTCCTGACCTTTTAAACAGTTTAAAAAGATTGTGAAATGACTTTCAAAATAATCTACATTACATTTTTTTTTCATCCGGTGTAGTAATCTAAGCAGCTTTATTATCAAGAAAGTACTATAACAAACCAAGAAATAACATAACTTGTAAGGCTAAATCACATATTGCAAAACTGTTTATATTGGAGAAACAGGAACTTAACCACCAGACTTCAGTGGCCATCGTATGTTTTTGAACATTACTGTAAATGTCAAAACGCCAACGAAAAATCAGAAACCGTATTTTTGATAAAACACCTTCAAACAAATATAAACCAACATCCTGGACAAAACCTATATATTTTTAGGAATGGGGCTAGTTAATACACTAACCTTATGCAACAAGTTAATACACTAACTGTATGTAACAAATTTATACACTAACCATAGGTAATAAGTTAATGCATTAACTCTATGTAACAAGTTACTACATCAACTCTATGTAACACATTAATACACTAACCCTGGGTAACAAGTTAATGCACTAACTCTATGCAACATGTTAATACACTAACCTTATGTAACAAATTAATACACTAACTCTATGTAACAAATTAATAGACCAACTCTATGCAACAAGTTAATACACTAACCATATGTAAGAAATTAATCATTAACCCTATGTAACAAGTTAATACACTAACCATATGTAAGAAATTAATACATTAACTATATGTAACAACTTAATATACTAAATCTATGTAACAAGTTAATACACTAACTCTATCTAAGAAGTTAATGCATTAACCTTATGTACCAAGTTAATATACTAACCCTATGTAACAAGTTAATGCATTAACCCTATGTAACAAGTTCTTCGACTCGTGAAAGTTGTATTATAGCCATTCAGTTTATTTGTAATTAGCGTACAGCCTGTCAAAGATAACGGGGCAAGTACTACCACCCCATAGTATACCCCAACCTCACATTTCATAGCTAATTTTGCGAAACCAGTTTGACCAACAGAGAGGCAGAAAAGTAGAGTCGAAGCAGTCAAACGTCGTTAAATTTCTTTGTGAGCCAATCGAAATTAAGATCATTCATGAAATGAATTCGTGGCGTAAACCATTGAATAATTATTGGTAAAAATCATTTAGATTAACTACTTCTAATATATAGAAAAACCAGTACGTTTTGGTAACACTACGTTCCAATAATGACTTTTATGTCATGTTATAAAAGTATAACCTCATATTGTTGTTGGTCTATGTACTGAAAGTATAAAATAAAATGTATAGACAACAAAACTGG
>NW_013666762.1:146133-146773 GCF_000517525.1 Limulus polyphemus
AGCTTTGCGCGAAATTCAAAACAAAACAAACAAACTAAACACGACATGGACAAATATATATACAATAAAACTCTATCTTTAGATCTTCGTATAAAGTGTTAACCGACTATAGAAAGAGACAAATGTTGTAGCTCTAATTAAGGTATACAAATGATATGACAATTTTCCCAGTCGTATAAGAAATAATTTGTCTTGGCGAAGAACACGTATTTGCTGAACGTAGAATTAAATCGCATGCAGAGACGACGTTGCACGTGACAGCGTCTTCATCTCTTGTAATAAAAATTAATTAATTAGAAGATAAATTTGTCTCTCTTTAAAATAAATCAAATAGTGCGTATAAAAAGTATGGAAAGCAACAATTTCATAAAAATGTGAAACAAAACGCATTAAAATATTATGATAAACATTTCATCAGTAGCTCTTACAATGTGTTACAATACCTTTGCTTTTCTATGAATTTTTTGCTTGTACATATTGTGACTAAATCTTTCTGTTTTTGTTTGAAAACCCGATACACTATTGGATGAACGTTCAATAGAAGTCTTGAACTTCCTATTTCGTTCAACGCCGCTGGGCCCGGCATGGCCAGGCGGATAAGACGCTCGACTCGCAATCTGAGGGTCGCAGGTTCGAATCC
>NW_013666762.1:147658-148283 GCF_000517525.1 Limulus polyphemus
TAGAAGAAGAAAAACAAAAGTATTTGAAGATACGAGGTATCATGGTGATTACTTTAAATAATAAAAAAGTTTTTCTGAATAATTTATTTGAAAATTTAATAGTCACGATTTTTCATGTTTTGTTAATTTTTTTTATTTACTTCTACCAAATAAAGTACATGAACATTTATGGATCATTGTGCCACGCATATGATGGAATATTCCCTCTCTCTTATTGTTATATGTTGGATCATCGTACCATACGAATACTGAAATATTTCATATCGCTTATCGTTATATGTTGGATCATTGCACCATTTATATAATGGAATATTCCATATCATTTGTCATTATATGTTGGATCATTGCACCATGTATATAATGGAATATTCCATATCGCTTATCGTTATATTTTGGATCATTGCACCATCTACATAATGGAATATTTCATGTCATTTGTCGTTATATGTTGGATCATTGCACCATCTACATAATGGAATATTTCATGCCATTTGTCGTTATATGTTGGATCATTGCACCATGTATATAATGGAATATTCCATATCGCTTATCGTTATATGTTGGATCATTGCACCATGTATATAATGGAATATTCCATATCGCTTATCGTTATATGTTGGATCAT
>NW_013666762.1:148293-149491 GCF_000517525.1 Limulus polyphemus
CAAACAAACAAACAATCAACGCCGCCATATTGGAAATCAAACATTTTCTTTTAACAACATTCGGTAAAGTTTTGCGTGCTGCCAATGGCGTAAACATCGCTTTTGACAAAAGATACGAATCCGAAGCTCTACGACTCTTCGGTTTCTTGATTTATCTTTCTCTATACACATTGCTGAGATGATTTACAGCTTCAGATAACACGATATTAGAAGCCAAACGTGTCATTTTTCACATAAGACTAATGTAAAAATTTGATGTTTAATATGGCGGTGTAAACTACTGATCAATTGACTTTTTGACATCATTGCAAGATCTCTATACATCTATTCGAATCTCTCAATGAGTTCAACAAGATCTAAAATGGAGTAAACTAATATTTTGCGTGAATTAATTTTGTTTTACGAAAATGCTAATTTGACTTTCTTAGAGTAAAAAAAAAGTTTATACTTCACGAATAAACAGAAAGACAAACAAACTTATAAGTCATGAAATCAGAAATTAGACTATCCTTTTCAGCTATTTCTTTGTGAAAGCCCAAGCAAACGTAATAGTCTGATGATTTATTATAAATTAAAAAGTACAGGACAAATGACATAAGCTATATAACAGTTGAAAAATGTCACTTATTGATGGTAGTTATATATATGTGCTGAAATATAGCATACAAAGAAGAAAGCAGTGGACGGATATTTTCTTTTTAACTCTTAAATATAAGTTTAAAATCTAAACAATAACGTGACTTCTAATCATAGCTCTTTCAAGGATTTACATACTATTATAATAGATTGTTGTTATCATGATGTCAGATAAACACGTAGGTTCAAGAAGTTTTAATACAAAACGACAATAATCCTATAACCCGAGCGCTTTCGAAAGGTGGACCTTTCTTCTTCAGGTGTAAACAGTTATACACTATTTTGTTTATCGTTTTAGTGTGTTATAATCGATATGAATAGAGAAATATGTATATATATATAAAGGGACTATAAATAGCAATCGAAAATATAAATAAAACGAACATAAAAAAAATCCGAATGAACCAATGATACAGAAAGAATTGAACAGGAAGTTTTTTGTTATTCCTTTTATGGAGTGTAACGCTAATGAACGCTGTCATTTAAATTGTTATTAGTCTCATTGTAGCATAATATCACTCATATGTTACTACTAAAAGTCATGTTCCACAGTGTGATGTCT
>NW_013666762.1:150471-161816 GCF_000517525.1 Limulus polyphemus
TCGTTATATGTTGGATCCATTGCACCATGTATATAATGGAATATTCCGTATTGCAACCTGTAAACAAAACTGTTTTGGCATTTCAGATTCTTCGAGCATTATAAAATTGGATTCATTCAAAAATTATTATTGTGCTCATTATTGTAATTACGTTTCTCTCACACACAGAAATGAGTGTTTACTGCTCGTAGAATGTTAGACTTCTTTACATCTAAACTACTAGACTAAATTGTCGTTCACATCATTTGTGTCAAGGAAGTTTTTACGTTGATTTAACGTTACTCAATGAGAGTGAATTATGGAACGTTAGGCGTCTTTATATCTAAACTTCTAGACTAAAATGTCGTTCACATCATTTGTGTCAAGGAAGTTTTTACGTTGATTTAACGTTACTCAATGAGAGCGAATTATGGAATGTTAGACTTCCTTACATCTTAACTACTAGACTAATGTGTCGTCCACATTATTTGTGTCAAGGAAGTTTTTACGTTGATTTAACGTTACTCAATGAGAGCGAATTATGGAATGTTAGACTTCTTTACATCTAAACTACTAGACTAAAGTGTCGTCCACATCATTTGTGTCAAGGAAGTTTTTACTTTGATTTAACGTTACTCAATGAGAGCGAATTAACTAACATCACTTCATAATTTTCCGTCAAATTTTATTTTCTCTAAGTAGGTAATTCGAGGCAATTGTACTATACGAAGTTTCTATAAAATTATACACTCCATAAAGAATCAATACGTTATACCCGAGCTTCTATATATAACAATTCAACTATTTATATTAGTTAAAAACGGTTTAACAGGACAGATTTAAACTATTATGAAGATAAACATATGTGGGATTTCTACACGTATCGTTATCCATCTAATTCGGGTAACATTCAGTTGAAGGACAATATATATATACGAGCCACTTATTTATTTCATTGTTCTCATATAAACCAGTATAAGTGAGTTCGTTTACACGATGAGTCTTCCACACTAAAAAGTTCCATGAAAACATTCGAGCACAGGTTAATACGATTATAACAGTGTAAATTAGAAGGTATATAATCCCTTCACAAATTCAACTGGAACTTGGCTGCACGAAAATAAACACCACAAAACTTTTTCTTCACTCTCTAATTCCCGTATTTACCAAGCTTGTAGACTGACAAACAGTGTTGGTTGTTAAATGTAGACGTTTAATCTCTGGAGAATTTCTGTTGTCTGTGTAAATCAGACACAATGATGTAAGGTTATTGGATATCAAACTATGAGTTCTAGTGCGTTCTAGGTATGTCAACATCTTCTGACAAACATAGAAGCTGGAAAATAAACAAATAGTTGACTTGTTTATATAGGGCCAAAAGAAAGTCTAATCGCGTGTTTAGAATTATATATGTCTATACATATACATATATATAACGGATGAGTAGTTTTTTTTACAAGAAAAGCTGGTAAAGTTGTCTGTTGTAGCTTTTACGAGCCATTTAGCCCTTTAATTCTTTCCTAAGCTTTCGACAATATTTGATGCGAGCTTTGTACAAAAAAAAAAAAAACGGTATAAGTATTATATACTGTAAGTGGAGCTTAGCCCACATAGTAAGGTCTATAAGGTGTTCTTTTGTTGTCACCGACGGTGTACATAGAACAGGGCTTGTTAGTTTAGTCCTACTCGCTTGTGTGTTGCGAAGCGTACCAAATTCGTGTGGATTTCCAAAACACCGGTCACAAAAGCATGATGTCCATGGACTTGTCACGGGATGTTGAAACCCGAGAACCAGCTACTTAAAATTAGCCTGTCTAGTTCTCGTGACAGGCACTGCTTCCCAAGTCCGAGACAGACGCTCGGAGTTGAAAAAGGCCTTGTCATGTTAATAACACTTAGTCCAATCCGCAGTGAATGCGTTAGAAAAATAGAGCCCGGGGCCTTCAATATACTGTCGGCTGTGTTCTCTTTATTCGGGTCTTTTAGCAAAGCTAATCGGTAAATACACTGTTCAGGGATGCTGAATGCGCGAGGCGACGCTTACGCTAATTTTACCTCCTACTGAGACAACATAAGCACGGTTCAAAAGGTTTATACCAAAATCTCGGTTAACCTTGTCGTGATAGGTTGGTTTATTCGAAATGAGGGCTAGTACACGGGCAGCTGTATGAAGGCTACGTTTGAAGAAACAAGTTTGTGTTACTGTACCATCTTGTTACCAAAAGAAAAGCATTCTATTCAGGATAACTCGCCGATAACAAACCCTCCGTCTTTGGCCTATGCTACGGTGCCGTCGGCCACAATACAAACACAAACACACGCACGAAGTAGCGGCTTCCGTGCTTCTCGGTAATTACGCAGTATACAGTTGTTACAACACTAAGAACGTGTTTTCTCTCTTTCCAGGTGCGGATGACAAGCCTAAAGAACCGCCGGTCTCTGTTCCAAACGTTTATCCCAACAACCCTCTGTCTACGGAAGTGGCAATTGTAGCCAATAATGGATTAGAGGACGACATTGATACCAGTACTTCAGCTTATGAGGAAGGTCCGAAAAAGAAACATCGCAGGAACAGGACCACTTTTACAACATACCAACTGCACGAGCTTGAACGTGCCTTTGAGAAATCGCATTATCCTGATGTTTACAGCAGAGAAGAACTGGCCATGAAAGTGAATCTACCAGAAGTCCGAGTGCAGGTAGGTGGCGCTGTGATCAGACGGAACAAAAACTGAAATATATGTAGATACAGCCAAATCAATTGGTGCTTTCTATTATTGTTATTATAAACAATAACGACAAAATAACCTCTGTTTTCCAAATTTTACAGAAGCAATCATATACAAAAAACTTGGATGTTTGAATTTGTTTAAAAAACCAGTAGGTGTTGATACAGTCTTATAGAACAAACTCAGTTAATACACCACTCATATTTGCTGATAGATATGCTTGAATGTTCAGACAAAACTGAATATGCAATACTGTAATAAATTAGTAGCATAAATCCTTTGAAATCGCGAAATTCAACGCAGCTCATAAATTTTAGTCTGCAGAATGACTACTTAGCAGAACGTCTCATGAACTTTAAGCTCTGATCGGCAGAATGTCTCATTGTCTTTAAGCTCTAGTTTATAGAAATGTCTCCTGATCTTTAATTTTCTGGTCGGCAGAATGTCTTATGATCTTTAATATTTGGCCCGCAGATCGTCATATGATTTTTAAACAATGGGCGATAAGTACCTAATGATCTTTAAATTCGAATTTATAGAAATGTTTCATGGCCTTTAAACTTTTATCAGCAGAAAGTTTTATGATATTTAAACTCTGGTCGCTCCTTACGATCTTTGAACTTTGACCTTATAACCGACCCGCTTTAAATTCTGATTATCCAAATATAGGCCTATCAAAATCTTTGAACTTTTGTTTGTTTATTTTCTACAGAACGATGCATCTTTAAGCTAGTTTGGAACTTATGCCAATAAAACGTGTCTCATCTTAAAAGTCTATTGTGCATAGTGACTTCTTTTTAAATCAAGGGCCGTATAACGTATCAGGATTAAGGAGTTATTTCAAAGTATCTTATTTTTCGGCTTTGATGATTCTCCTGTCTGTATAATTAGTCCGCAAGGTATTCTATCCTTATGATCTGGTTTGCAATATTTCTGTCTCTAATCTTTGGTTTGCAAATTGTTCCGGCTTTAGGAATTGGTTAACAATATGTTCCGACTCTAATCTTTGGCCTGCATTGTGTCACATCCTTAGAATCTAAGTTGCATCATGTCCCTTCTCTATGTTTGGTTTGTAAAGTGTCCCACCTTTAGGACATGATTTGCAATATGTTCCTTCTCTTATTTTTGGTCTGTAAAGTGTTTCATCTTTAGAATATGGTATGCAATATGTCCCGTCTCTAATTTTGTTTTGCAAAATGGTCTATTTTTAGGCTTGTTTGCAGAGTGTTTAGTCCTTAAACCTTGGTTTACAAAGTGCCATATTTTTATCCTCTCAGTGGAGTACCTTTATGGTACTTTAATACAAAGAGTATCCAGCCCATAACTTTTGGTGTAAAGAGTACTTCTCTTTGCATTTTGGTTCACTTTATGATCTAGAGTTTGCAAAGTATTTGTTTTTATTTTGTTCTACAGAATATTTTTTATGTCTTCATGAAATAGTCTTGTAACATACTTCCACATAAACATGTATAAGGACAGACAGATAGAGCCATATTTTTGTGATTTCAAAATAAATGATAACTTTATTTCTTTATGTAGAATTTTCATAGTCTTCTTTGTTTCCTTTGAAACGGATCTCTTGGGCGGATTCCATTAGCAAACTAAGTCTTCCTTCTGTGTTTCCTTCGAAACGGATCTCTTGGGCAGATTCGATTAGCATTTCTGCATTTATGTGCATACACAAGATTATTCATACTTAATGGATATTAAAAACACATTTTCGTTATACGTTTAAAAACATTGATGCAGAGTTGATATTGAATACTAAAATGATATTATTAACTTCTGATCAAACCACAGAACAGAATAAAAACTTATCTAGTAATAAATATAGTTCATTTATTATAAGGTTCTTACTTATAATGATTAGAATAGTTGGTTCATCATTTGGCCAACCAAACTGTCAGTGACGAAGAAACCCCCAAACCATATGATGGGAGAAATCAGTGGTGGTTGATACAGGAATGCAAGCTACAATGCCATGTGTCCGAGTATATTTTGAAGAATGGCTTAGGCCCAAAATGTCATTTCTGTTTTGTTTTTTTGCTTCCAGTTAATTCTCATTATAAAACGATTATTTATTTTTTCTGTAGCCTTGCCTGGGTTCCACTTTGAAAATAGTGACTTTCTTACATACAGTAAGTGTAGTATCACCAGATGATTGACATACTAATCTATTTGTCACATTTGACAAGTCGGTTTCTTAGCCAATTACTAAAAAGATGAATAGAGAAATTATGTTAAGCTCAAACCAACAAATAGCTCCGAAAATATGTGCATCACGTGACATTCTTAATCTTAAAAACATCTCGGGGAGAAAAGGAACAAATTACCAGAAAAAAAATGGATATTTTAATCATGCATTGCTTACCAAAATCTAGCGATAGTATTAAAGGTATTAGAGATACTTCAATGTAGTCAGCAAATAAAAGAAATTATCACTAGCTTAATTTAAACTTAACCCTGTAATTGATATATTTAATTTAATATATCGTTTTTACTTATAATGATTGGAATGCATTGCTTCACCAGTTGATTACCTTCGATGTTAGCGATATTTTCAAATTTAAACCGAATAATATATTACGAAATTTGGCCATATTAGGAAATTCATGTTAGTCCTAAATCCGAATACTAAGCTAACGATGCAAAAATACACAATGAAAAATTTTAAACAATAAAAATAAATACAGTATATAAATATAAATATTTATATTAAACATTTAAACCACTACTGTAAATGAAAGATGCTAAGTGTCTTATGTATTTAGGTGAGATACTTCAAAGGCATAAGCTATTACCTGAATAAACTCTTACAATATACATTTGGCCTTCCAGCGGCTCAGCAGCAAGCCTGTAGGCTTATAATGCTAAAAACCGAGTTTGATACCCATGATGAGCGCTCCTCTCCTCCCCAGTGGCACAGCAGTATGTCTGCAAACTTACAACGCTAGAATCCGGGTTTCGATATCCATGGTGGACAGAGCACAGATAGCCAGTTGCGTAACTTTGCGCTTAACAACAAACAAACAAACACTATAAATGTATATTTGAATGCATATATGCCGTATTCATGTATCCATATGAGTTGTGTAAATATACTGTTGTAACGTTCTCAAGTTTACTTTTAAGATAACTAAACTTTTGCCAAAATCCAAAGTCACGAAAATATTGTTCGACTACAACTTTTAGTCATGGAGTACTACTATAATATACACTGTAATATCGACATGTCAAGACGCAACAAAGATTGGTACATTTTTTCGCGAGGCAAAGGTGACGTATTAAATAACATATGTAAACTGATTTTAACGTGTTTGTTCTGGAGGCAACGATTCTTATGTTGTCTTCATAAAGTGTGGGGGGGGGGCAATCGGATTCTGCAACGAGAAACAAAATGGCGTACCTCTTGTCTTTGTATATAAATGCACACAAAGCAGAACAAAGAGAAATAATGATATTTTCTGACTCGCGTATTCTAATATTATTATATTTATTGCAAGCATGTGTGTTAAAACATTGCAGGTACAATACATGTCGGGTTACACTTGTAATAATTCTCGAATTCTATTCCCTTCAGTCCAAATTCTCTCCAGCTTGGCAATACTGTGTTTAAAATGCTATCCCTGTTCTTCTTTATTTTAAACTAGTCCACAGAATAGTCCAATGTACCTAATAGCAGTGAAAGAAATATGACTCGTTTCATTAAAATTGTTCTAGGCCTATTCTAAGAATTTATGAGTGAAAGTAAAGAAGAATGTATAACAGACAATGCGTCAACAACAACACTACATCTGTCATATCCAATGGCGATGAAGCCTTTCGCACAGTACCAGGACTATTTATTCTTTTAGACTACTGAACACTTAGATTTGTTTTTACGTCACACGCACATGCACATTACGGTGAAAGTCATTGGATTTGGCAGCACAAATACTACAACACTTCAGTGACAATGATGGATGAATTATATTTATTTCCATCGAGTCTCGATAGGTAAAAAAAAAATCAAAATTCTTAAATCTGTTATTTCTTTCTATTAGTCGTAATCAAAAATTTTCCCGGGCTAGAGAGGTTTAAGATTTACTCAAATTTATAACAATTAATACCCGAAATTTAATTTTACTTTGCTTAATACAAATACGCATCTGGCCAATAGATGGCAGCATATACCAGGTAGGCGTACGTATGATGTCTCTAAAACTGTCATACACATATATTTAAATATAAATATATACATACATATTTCAACTTATGGGAGTTTGAAATAAAATCACTTATAAATAAAAATGATAGATAAGAGATTTCCTTTAATTAACTGGAAACGCGGAAGTGTATGTTAAAATGATGACACATTTGATATTTCGTTAGCTCGGAATAATGGTGTTACAGTTGGTTCCCCGTTTGGCCAACGACAAGTTTACGGACTTGCAATGCTAAAATCCCTGGGTTGATTCCCTACGGCGAACACTGTAGTTTTGCACTTAGAAAATAACTACAACATCTTACACTTGATACTATAAAAGTAATTATTTTCATTAATGAGACAAAAATTACGACATGATTTTCTTTCCTGGAAATAAAACAGATATACGAGTATCGAACAGTAATACTTGGAGTATGTTGTTATGCACAAGTACTACCAGATTTCTGATTATATTGGCAAAAAACGACAACTTTGAAATAACTATTTGATTTTGGAGTATCACTTCAATATGAGATTTTTGGGGTTTTGATTCATGATGATTAGTATGGCAGAAAGATAGACAGACATTTATTTATATATAAGAACTTGCTTTAAGGGCTTTTTTCAAATTATTGTTAAAAGAAAATAAAGCGAGATAATATATAGTGGAGTAAAGCAGTTCGTTGTAAATGCTCGCAGTAAGTAAGAAGATAGGAATAAAAAAGTGTTCAAAGATAAACTAGATATTTAATCAAATAGGTCTTTGTGTAGATAGACACATGAATTGTTAAAGAGATAGATAAATATATCTAAGATTACTTAATGTGTAAATACAGACAAGCAGATAGACCAATCAAAAGTTGAATAGATGGGCAAGATAATAGCTAAATAGGTAGATAGATAGATAGATATGTACATAAACAGATAGGTAGATATGTACATAGATAGGCAGACCTATAAATAGGTAGATATGTACATAAACAGATAGGTAGATATCTACATAGATAGGCAGACCTATAAATAGGTAGATATGTACATAAATAGATAGGTAGATATGTACATAAACAGATAGGTAGATATGTACATAGATAGGCAGACCTATAAATAGGTAGATATGTACATAAATAGATAGGTAGATATGTACATAAACAGATAGGTAGATATCTACATAGATAGGCAGACCTATAAATAGGTAGATATGTACATAAACAGATAGGTAGATATGTACATAAATAGATAGGTAGATATGTACAAAGATAGATAGACCTATAAATAGGTAGATATGTACATAAATAGATAGGTAGATATGTACATAGATAGGCAGACCTATAAATAGGTAGATATGTACATAGATAGGTAGACTTATGTATACAGATAGATAGGTAGATAGATAGATATGTACATAGATAGGCACATAGATATGTACATAGCTAGATAGGTAAACTATAAATAGGTATGTACATAGATATATAAATATATAGTTAGATATGTAATCATATAGATATGTACGTAGACAGATAAGTAGATATGTAGATAGATAGATAGATAGACAGATATATATGTAGATACTTTTTGTTAAAACAACCAAACCAGTTTTTACAAGTTTGTCATCCAACAACCAGTTTTACAAGGAAATAAAAAGATATTCATCCATTACATTATTTACCTGACCAATTTATTACTCTTATCCGTAACATCTATAAATAATTATTACGTATTTAAAATTAATGATGTTTTAATATAATAATTTCCTTTGACTATAATCAACAACCTCAGAAGTAATAGTTATATAATTTGGAATACTTTCATTAAAACATTCAATCTGTTGTTTTGAAAAATTCAATCACGCCATCAACTATTATTTATCATACAGTAATTATTAAAATTATAAATAAATAAATATATGTCACACAGGAAGGTAAAAAATAATAAATGTAGATAGATAGATAGAGATAGACAGACAGAAAGAGATAAGTAGATACGTATATAGATAGGTAGACAGAAAGAGATAAGTAGATACGTATATAGATAGGTAGACAGATAGATATGTAGATAGATAGATAGGTAAACAAATAGATAGAGTGAAGAAACACATACACGTTATCGTTTGAAGCTCTAACTGTATCTACGTTGGATTCTTGCTCCAGGATGTTTAAGAGCTACTCTGGTTTCTAGAAGTTATTGCCTAGTCAAAAAGCTTCTAAACGTCAAATAATTCAATCTGTGGGCTCTAACATGCCGCCCATTACAACAAGAGAGAGTCAGAATACGGAAGATGAAAAGATGATGCGCATCCTGGTTGCTGGAGGCGACCGTTCTGCGTATAACAGTCCATGTTGATTCAATAAAAAATGACAATAGCAAGAAAAAGTGCCGTTAGTGGTGGTGCTCAGAGCAAGTTGTGATTCAATATTGAAGCAAATTGTCAGTCTCTGATTTGATTTTGGACTGCTGATTGGATGTATATGGACGATTAGAATCCATTTGTTCATACGAATCTATACCAGAAACGTTGCTTTTAGAGATACAGAGACGAACGAAGAGGAAAAAAAAAAGAATTTGTTCCATTTAATAAATTTCTAGCTAAAATGTAGATGCTATTATAACTGTGATGTTCTAAAGAGCATTTCAAAAGGAGTTTTACGTGATTCACACTGCATAAAAGAAAGTAATAATTTTTTTAACAAAATTTTCTTTCAAACTGTCAACCTCAGTACACATTAGCTGACTCATGCTTTCCTTTCACCAGATTGCCTTTTCATATAATACAATTTTTTGATAGAATGAGTCCACTCTTTTAACAGAAATTTTATTCCATAAGTATCTACAAATTAACAATTTGCTTCAAACCAGCCATACGTATACGTGTTTCTGTATCTACTTTGGCTCTCTGTCTGTATTATACGAACGAGTTTTAATTCATCTGTCTCGTCTGTCTGTTAGATAATGTTGCCCATCTGTTCTTGTACGACTGTGTTAATCCACTCGCCTTGCTTTTTTTGTCTGTTGTTGAACAATTTATATCTCTATTTGTTATAAGAGAATTATAATACGCCCATTATAGGTGGAGATAACGTGAGTCACAAAATGTCAAATACGGACACTCGTAATTAGAATAATGATTTACCCGGAGAAGTGAGGAATAGTATACTTAGATAAATGTAAATTATCGTTATATCTATGAAAACAATATCAATTCCAGTAAAGATGACCCTTGTTGCTTTAACGAAGAGTTTGCTACCTGCATATAAAATGTTCTTATTGTTTGTTTGTTTGAAGTTAAGCACAAAGCTACACAATGGGCTATCTGTGCTCTGCCCACCACGGGTATCGAAACCCGGTTTCTAGCGTTGTAGGTCCGCAGACGCATCGCTGTGCCACTGGAGGGCTAAAATATTCCTATAATAACATTTTTCTTCTACTGTACTGACAATTACGTTAGTGTATGATTGTCAAAAGAAGTTTCTATATATATATATATAGCTAAGTAAGATAGATACAATTTCCAACTACATTTATGCTATTGTAGATTAGAAAAAAATAGCACTGCATGCTTCTCAGTTTTTATAGAATTTTTCTAATTAACTAAAAAAATCATGTTCTATACTGGGACTGAGGGTGCGTTATAAGAGTCACAGGCAAATCCTACTATTCGATCTGTCAAGAGTAGCCTAAGAGTTGATGGTGGGTTGTATTGATCAGTTACCTTACCTCTATAGTTTATCACTTCAAAATTAGGGATAGCCAGCGCAGATATCATCTCGAGTAACTTTGGGCGAAACTCAAGAAACAAATGGATATTAATATAACAGGAGTACAAATATAAATGTTCATATATGAGAAGTTAATAATGGCAATTTGGAAATGATAAACAGTCAATAATTAGGAGTATATCTGTGAGAGTAATTATAAAAATTGATTATTATTTCAAGTACACGTCATTACAAAACTAGAACAGCTATGCACAATTAACCATTTTTTTTTGCTATGCGCAAAACTCCGAGACAAACTCTGCAATTTTTTTCTCTAAACGAGACTTGAAGTCAAGACAGGTAGAGTAAACAAGAGTTTATTAATAATGGTTTATAAAAAATTATCAAAATTGAAAAATCACGTGAATTAATTTGAATTAAACTTGAATTAATTTCACTTTTAGCTTCAACACGCTACAGTATTTACTTTTCTAAAGGAACTGATTTCTTGTCTGATAAGTTAATGGCGATTTTTAACTTAGATAATGTAATTAAATATTATATAGTGTTTGAGAGTATTTCTTAACCTTCTTAAAAATATACAATATATTTTTTTTATTTAAGGCTTATTTATTGTTTGTTATGAAATTAAAAAATCCAGTCTAAGCCATCACTTTTTTTCGTACTTAACAGTGAGAACAGCAAAACTAGGGGACATCAATATAAATTTTTGCAGGGTAGGAGTCATCTTCAGCTAAA
>NW_013666762.1:162701-189570 GCF_000517525.1 Limulus polyphemus
AGTAACAGATAGTGTTACGGTAGAAAGTACCGATCGTAAAACCAAAAAAAAAAACAAAAAAAAAAAACAAAAAAAAAAAACAAGACAGAGCCAATTTACAATAATAATTATTCATAAATTCATTAAATCACAATAAGAATAATTTTACAGTGACAATGTTTACACAATTATGAAGCAATACTGACACACTAACAAAAATACTAAAAATTAACTAACTTGTTCAGAATCAAGAATTTCTTAATACAATATGCCTTAACAACTCTAATTTCACCGTCAAATATAATTCCACATTTTTTTTCTAACCGTCACAGACAATTCCAAGTTTTCTAAAAGCTGGAGCGTGAGGAGTTTCGATAGGCGGTTAGGTTTCTGCTGAAGGCACTAACTTCACACCATCCTTAGCGACATTTATATACTATCATAGAACTCTAGAAACTTATAATAGAGTGTAAAAACTTCATGTCATCACATCCTTTCTGGAAAGTTCGATTCTAGTAAGTTTGCTGATCTCCAATCTGCATTCCAGAAAGTTTCGGCATTATAAGTTTCTCGGCCTAAGTCACGAGCGTTCCAAAATACTCAAGAACTCTTCTGTAATTCAGGAGAATCAATCATATTATTATTAATTATGCTAAGGATTCTGAACCAGGTTTATTTAGCTTTTAAATTATGACCAGGTATTAAGTTCAATATTAAAAACAGTAAGATTTACCTCTGAACCTAACAGCATTATTATTTATTATTAACACTACTACGTAACAGATAGTGATTAAGACAGTTAAGTTCAAAGATACAGCGACAATACAGTGATCTTAGGTTAAATAACGCAGGTTTTTCTATGTAATAAACATGGCAGGAAAATTGTAGGAGTGTGTAAGACAAAAGTATTTTTTTATTAAATAACTGTATATTATAAACGTTCTTGATCCAATATCTTGATAATTATGTATGATGCATTTAAAAAAAACTGATTATAAAATCATGAAAGTATATTTTTTCTCGTGTTGTAAGTAAAGCTTTAGGGTGCTTTGTTTGTTTGTGGAATTTCACGCAAAACTACTTGAGGATCGTCTGCGCTAACCGTCCCTAAGTTTGAAGTAATACACTATACAGAAGGCAATTAGTCAACAACATCCACTGCCAACTCTTGAACTACCCCTTACCAACGAATAGTGGGACTGACCGTCACATTATAACTTAACAATGGCTGAAATGGCGAGTGAGTCGAGTGCCTTAGGTACCAGGCCATGCCAGGCCTATAAGGCTTTAGTACAGTGATAATTACTTTTGGGAAAATTAATATGAAGATACTTTAACTGAAAATAGCGAACCTGAGATAGTTGTATACTTGTTATTAAAAACTAATCGTGGAAACATTTTAAGTGGAAAACACTTAAACTGGACAGTTTGGAAAATGTTATACTCTCCTTTTAGGACATGCTTAAATCATTTATATGTTTTAACGTGAATCAAATCAGTAAGAATTTTTAGAGGTTAAAGGTTAGAACATTGAAACTATAGAGTTTGACGCAAAATGTGAAAATTATAAAATATATATAGCAGTATCGATAAAGAGCGATTATTTTGTTTGGCCTTCATTTTAGGTATGGTTCCAAAACCGTAGAGCAAAGTGGAGACGTCAGGAAAAACTGGAGAGTGAGAACGCTCTTAGGTCTCTAAGACACACCAATTCGCCGGACTGCCCTCTCTCTGGGATCGGAATGACTTGTGCCACTTCACCGAGCTGCGTTTCTGGCCTCTCTTCATCTCTTGGACCAAACTCCTCCCCTGTGTTGACAGGAGCGAGTCTGCAGCCGATGTCATTGGATTCTTGGTTAAGTCCGCCTCTAATGGGCCCGCCTTTTTCTCACTCACTACAAGGAATTCTGGCTCATTCTCAGGCCATGTATCCTAACTATCTGACGCCCTCTGTGCCGACGGCTGTGACGGTTCCTTGTTCAGCGGCCATGAGCGGCCTACATACCGGAAACATCTCTATCTCTGCAGGAACTTTGGGAGCTGTTCCCAGTCCTTTAAACTTGTCCGTTAGTTGTGCTGACTTGAAGGTCACTGATTCTAATCCGGTGGATCCACGGAGTTCCAGCATTGTGGCTCTAAGAATAAGAGCAAAAGAACACGTCGATCTAATAAGTAAAAGATTAACATCTGTTTAAAACATTACACATTATCTTGTGAAACGATATTTCAGAGCTTATTTGAAAGTTGTATCATCACAGGACGACAAACTTTAGTGTACATAAGTGAAAAAATGTTTATCTGTGTGTCAATCCGGGTATAAAAGTCTGTCTATTTATGTACCAAGTTGACAATTCATTGTCCATAATAACTATTATGTTATTGTACCATGATATAACCTTGGTTATTGTTTTTTTTTTGTTGTGTGTGTGTGTGTGTATGCAAGTGTGGCGCTTATAATACAAAACTAAACACAAAACATTTACATTGAAAGTTTTCATATATATATATATCTGGGTTATTTCTTGCAAAATATGGAAGAAAATACTTTAGTTACTAGGACTAATTTCAATTTATTTGGTTACTGTTTTTAACAATGCTGCTAACACTAAAATATCACCATCGAAAGAAAAATGTAAAAAGAGAAAAAACAAACAAACTATGATATAAGTAGTAGTGATCAGAGAAGTAAACAAGAATAATAATTGAGAAATGGAAATATTTTACACTGAGGGAATGTGTATTTTTTGTGGTATCTTCATATTAATTTGGTTTTTATAATGTATGTGTGTGACAAAGATTTTGTTACTATAAAAAGTAATCTATTTCTTAAAGATTGGTGATAATATCACTACCTACGATAATATTTCAAAGACAGGATACCCTTGAGAAATTGTAAGGGTATGAAAAAGTGTGACTGAATAAGTTACCCTTGAGAAATTGTAAGGGTATGAAAAAAGTAAGACTGAATTAGTTACCCTTGAGAAATTGTAAGGGTATGAAAAAGTATGACTGAATAAGTTACCCTTGAGAAATTGTAAAAGTATGAAAGCAGTGTGACAGAATAAGTTATCCTTGAGAAATTGTAAAGGTATGAAAAAAGTATGACTGAATAAGTTACCCTTGAGAAATTGCAAAGGTATGAAAAAAGTGTGACTGAATAAGTTATCCTTGAGAAATTGTGAAGGTATGAAAAAAGTGTGACTGAATAAGTTATCCTTGAGAAATTGTAAGGGTATGAAAAAAGTATGACTGAATAAGTTCCCAACTTTTGAGGTTTCTCAGAATACTTCATTCTATATTTGTTCGGTATTCAGTACCTTTGAAGTAATGGTTTTACTTTGTAATAATATTTGGATCATAATGTTATATATTTTGTATATTAATTTTTAGATCTCTTCTGAACTTTTCGTTTCGAAACCTCAACTACAGAAATATTTATGCATTTTGTCACTGTGCATGAAAAACGTGTTTCACGAAGGAAATGTTCATTTAAAACATAAAGTATATATATATATATATACGTATGTATATTATACAAACATTTATATAGGTTTAATTCTGTTTTATTAAACAATGGAGGGTTTTCCAAAAGTATAACTTCATAATCACAAACAAAATGTTTAGGGGTTTGTGAGCTGTCTATGATTTCAAAGTTCACTGGACAAGGCCTAGCCTAGTATCAGTGTTGATACTTGCACAAACATTCCTCACATCGCCCTTGAGAACAACAGCTTGATATTTATTATGGAGTTAGACTTTTGGGACATCACGGAGCCAGAAATTTGGGACATCCTGTGTCTTAACCAATAATATTATCCAAATCACCAGAATTTTCAGGTTGTCGCCCCTAATAAAAATATTGTCTTACGTCTACTGTCATTTGTTTATCTGGACATTTTGTTATAATGAGTACAACATTACACATGGGATTGGATTGTGAAGAGAGTGAGGATGTTTGATGTTGATGTATAAAATGTGTTTTACAGCACTACGTACATTTAAAGAGTTAATCGAAAATTAATAACAGAAGAGATCAGAAACGCCGTTGGTTCTCAGAAGCTAAAATTGAGGGATATAGTTTTCGTTGCAGTTAATCCTTTTTTTTTATCAACTTATGAAGTAATGGGCGCAAATTTTAATCCTTTCCTGAGCCAAAAAGTTCGGTAGTCACCGCTCAGATGGAAGAGAGCGTTACACACACATCCCCAAATCGTTGTTTGGAGTGAACGAGGGTGTGTGAATCAATATATAAATGATCTTATGATAATGTGGAATCGTTGTTTGGTGTGAACGAGGGTGTGTGAATCAATATATAAATGATCTTGTGATAATGTGGAATCGTTGTTTGGTGTGAACGAGGGTGTGTGAATCAATATATAAATGATCTTGTGATAATGTGGAATCGTTGTTTGGTGTGAACGAGGGTGTGTGAATCAATATATAAATGATCTTGTCATAATGTGGGTACATCTGAGAAAAAAACAACAACAACAGGCTAACAAAAACTGTTTCTATGTATTATACTACTCTGTATATTTAACTGTTGTGAAACTGGCTAAATTACTAATTTACTTATTCTGAGCTCTGTGGTACATTAGTGACATAGTTCCTTTAAACTCTATATAGTCAGATTTATTGTTGTGCTTGCTTGAGGTTTCTGTTTATTAAAATAAGTGGTGTGCAGCAACTACTTTCGAATCAGCGTTCAAACAGTTTTGCAAAGGGCGATTCACGTGAATCGAATAATTCTGCTTACGAACATCTCTCGAGAGCTATCAGTTAAGTGTATTGAAAAATATTTCACTCTTGTACGCATAAAAATGTTATTTCTCTCAAAGAAAACTCAACTATTTAAATAAACTATAGCTCGATTAGAATTAAGAGTAAAATAAAACAATAACAAAGAACCGAAACAACTTTTACTAACCCAAATTTCTAGACCAAAAAATTGAGACGTTAATACTATAGGTGAAAAAACAACAACTTATAAACTTATCTTTTCTAAGAGTACTTTTTTTAAAATTACTAATGTTGTATTGTCAAGCGAGTATCAGAATTATGCGTGAATGTTGTATGAAATATATGCTATGAACATTGAAAAGTGTATTTGTGCATGTTCGTTGATTATAATGTAAAATAAACATGAGTTCATTTTACACGGATCCAGAATTTCGGATTGATTCCTAACGGATTTTAGTTATAATGGAAGAGAAAAAAAAATAATGACGTATCGGAATACTATGATGTGGGTTCGAATCCCCTTTGTCTTAAATTTTGTAGAACTCATTAAAACCGTTTTTATAAGGTTTTGGTTTTTATGTTTTGTTATAACTAACTCTCAGTCCAATGCAATCACGTGTTTACAGTACTGTCTGTTTAAAGATGCTGAAAGGGTGCATCTTTTACAACGTGACTGTTTTACACAAGGTTTAATAGAACTTTTTTTATACGTTTTTAACACATCGATGCGTTATCTTTCAAACATTCTTCTAAATAATCTAAGTATTACCGCAAGCTTATTTCAAATCATTGTTTTCGTTTGTTGTTTTTTTTTCCGTAGCAATACCAAATATTAACAACTAACATCAACATTATTATTTAACTTGTGTAGGCATATTGGAGTATAAAAGGTAATTTAAGACTCGTAATAAACGCCCTTATAACACCAAATTAATTTTTTATCTTTAATTGGACACTCAACGTTTCGCTTTACAGCTTCTTCAGGAGCGTTTCACTAAAACACAAACCTTAACCTAAAGTACAAAACTTCAATCAATTTATTATCTAAACCAGTTGAAGTTTTGTACTGTCATAGGGAAATGCTTCCGAAGAAGCTGTAAAGCGAAACGTTGAGTGTCCAATTAAAGAAGTAAAATAGCAAATTAGGTGTTATGAGGTCGTTAATTATTAGAATTGACATCAACGTGTCACTTGTTGTTAAACTGTTGCAGGGCAACGTTGTGTATTTAACAACGAGAGTTCAAGATCTCTTAATAGAAGCGCTCGTTAAAAACAACAAAATCCATGTATATAGAGAGTTATCAAATTGCTTTGAACAAAGTCTTACGCTTGTATTCACAAATATAATTCTCTCGTGTATACCAAAAAATGTGGTATGATATCAATTTTAAAGTCGCAGGGGCATCGCCAAACAATAACAAAAACAACAACCCTAAACATGGGGGAGTCCGAGCTCCAATAAAATAAAAAAAAGGTGATCGAAATTTTATAGAGACAGTTGTTTCTTTCCTAGTTTTTAAAGTTATTTTCTAACTTTTGACACTTTTATTTAAGTTTTTTATTCTTTTTTTTTGTTTGTTTCCTGGATGGAAAACCCCACATGTCCTTAAAGTGCACAGCGCCCTCTATTTCAACAGTGTACTTTAAAGAACATGAAGTGGTAATACCGCCTATAAAATGATAATTTCGATTACATTTCTCATCACTTTTACTGTACTGTATACAATAGTCATACGCAATTAAAGTAAAATTCAACTTTACCAACAGCATAAAAAGATTACTTTGCTGTGACTTATCATAAAAAAAAAATTACTCCGCTGTGACTTATTTGCAGTTTTGATTTTGAATTTTAGTTACGGTAAGAAATTATGTTAGATAGACTTATAAGTGACCATCTACTACATCAATATACCAAGCAAGGCATAATATCTGTTTATACAGATTGTAAGCTAAAAACAACATTATAATACATTTATTTGCGCTTTCAACACTTCATTCGTTTATAGTCGGGCTTTTTAGAGTTTTTGTTTGGACTGTGAATCTGAGGGTTCACGGTCTGTGACCCGTTGTGACTTTGGGTGCGCTATAAAATAGAAAAGGTAAAAGTAGTCCAATAGTTGGCGGTGCATAATCTTGACAAGCTGCCTTCCTCTTGTCAATCAGTTCACAATCAGGAACAGTTATATACATATTACCCCTGTGTAGTTTTTCGCAAAATTCTGAAAGGAGCAAATATATTCGTATATAGCTGTTCAATCCTGTGAAAAATGTTAGCAGTAACGATGTGTACTATATTAGTACCATTTAAATAATCCTGTTATTTTCCTGCTACATCAACATAACACGGTCCTGAGTCACTCTGTATTATTGGCGGTTATGTTGTTTGAGTTGTGAGTAGTTGAAATAAAATTTTAATGCTTTGATTTGCGTTTTTTTTTGTCGACTCTTCACTAGACATTCCGGTTAAAAGTATACGAGCCTTCAGCTTGAATTTGGTTGCTAAGCTTGTTTGTTTGTAGTTAATCACAAAGCTACACCATAGGCTGAGTGTACTGTGCCCACCACAGGTATCGAAATCCGATTTTTAGCGCTAGAAGCTTTCACACTTACCGCTGTGTCACTGGGGGGGGGGGCAGCTGCTAGCTAGGTCAAGATACAACTTTCGCTTCACCAATCAAATACCACGTGTTAACCTTTGAGCTAAATATTGTTTTTGTTCAATATTTTTTTCCCTGATGTCTCAGCTTTTATTCATAATAGTGCCTAATGACTATTGCTAGATTAAAACAATTGTTTTTAACACATGTATTTCACCTTCACGTTTTCCAGCCGTGTTGGGTTTATATATCATAACAATATGTTTTACAGAAAACTTTATTGCATTCTCTTTCTGACGTTGATATTGTGATAAACAATATGTCACACAGAAAACATTTTCTGACGTTGATATTGTAATAAACATAATGTCGTATGGAAAACTTTATTGTCTTCTCTTTCTGAAGTTGATATGGTGATAAACAATATGTCACATGGAAGACTTTATTGTCTTCTCTTCCTGCAGTTGATATTGTAATAAACAATATTTCATACATAAAACTTTATTGTCTTCTCTTTCGGACGTTGATATTGTGATAAACAATATGTCATACAGAAAACGTTATTGTTTTCTCTTTCTGACGTTTATATTGTAATAAACATAATGTCGTATGGAAAACTTTATTGTCTTCTCTTTCTGACATTGATATTATAATAAACAATATGTCATACAGAAATCTTTATTGTCTTCTCTTTCTGACGTTGATATTGTGATACACAATATGTCATACAGAAAACTTTATTGTCTTCTCTTTCTAACGTTGATATTGTAATAAATAATATGTCACACATAAAACTTTATTGTTTCTTCTTTCTGACGTTGATATTGTAATAAACATAACGTCGTATGGAAAAACTTTGTTGTCTTCTCTTTCTGAAGTTGATATTGTGATAAACATTATGTCATACAGAAAACTTTATCGTCTTCTCTTTCTGACGTTGATATTGTGATAAACAATATGTCATACAGAAAACTTTATTGTTTCCTCTTTCTGACGTTGATATTGTAATAAACAATATGTCACACAGAGAACTTTATCCTCTCTCTCTGACGTAAACATCTAAGCCTTAATTTTATGAAAGACCACAGGTAGAATGATCAATTTATTAGTGAAACTCTTTTTCTCTTCACTTTGCCAATTAAGCAATTACAATTTTTATTTTGTCAGCTAAACAGTTGCAATAATCATTTTGTCAGTTAAACAGCTACAACCTCTGTTTTATCATTTAAACGGTTTCAGTCTAAACTTTGTTAAATCAAATACTACAGTCTTAAATATATATGAACTACAAATATGGTTTCTACTTTGTTAAATACGCAATCGCGCTCTTCATTTTGTGATATAAAATTACAGTTCGCACTTGGTGAAAGAAAAAACTAATTTCTTTTATTTTGTAAAATAAAGCATAACAATTTGTATTCTATAATACAAACAACTACAATTCATCGCTTTGTTAAACAAAGAGTTACCGCCATCGCTTTGTTGAATGTAAAACAACATTCTTCACTTTGTTAAAATAAATTATACCCTTCACATTCTTAAGTGAACAACTACGGTCTTACTAGTAAAATCAAGATTTGAAACAGCTATTTGTGGGATAGTAGATTTATTTCTGTACAGCGTTTCGTTTCTAACAGTGAGGCATGGTTACTATATTTAAATACATGTATATGCAATTTGAAAATGTACTTGTATCTTAAACGTAATACGTGACCATGCCTCACTGTTAGATACGAAACGTTGTACAGAAATGTTTCTACTATCCCACAAATAGCTGTTTTAAATCTTGTTTAGTTCCGTAAGTTTATTGGGCACATCTTAAAAGCAACTACGGTATTGAATTTCTAATATAGAAAACAATTAAACAATTAAAGTTATAATTGAAAGTATTATAATACATGTATAAACAACATTTCAATGAATCGTTTCTTTTTTCATCGTCCAACCTAAATGATAAGTTCTGGTACTGAAAGATAAGTTTATTGGGCAGCGACTTCTGGGAGATGAAAGATAGATCTGAAATGCTATTTTTTGTACATCACCGATTTTGAGCCACAATGCACATATAAGGAGTAATGTGTAAAACAACAACAACAATATCTGCAGTTAAATTGTTTTTAAAACAATTAAAGTCTTAGAAGAATGTGTAAAACAATAACAACAATAGCTGCAGTAAAATTGTTTGTAAAACAATTAAAGTCTTAGAGGAATGTGTAAAACAACAACAATATCTGCAGTTAAATTGTTTATTGTTTTAGTAAATTAAAGTCTTAAGATTTCGAAATAAACGTGTACAATACACTATCTTCGTTTCGTATTAAAGCAGCTATTGTCTTTTCAAGTTAACAAAAATAACAAGAGTTTACATTTTGTGATATAAAGAACAGAATTTTTGTTGAGGCTGACTCTGCGTGGCCGTTGCTTCTTTATCCAGTGCTGATTTCGTGTTCTACTGTCCCATTTACACAAAAAACATAGAACCTTGTATAACCGGATTGTTGGCCCTACAACATACAAAGGACTTTTAAGTCTCCACAAAGTAGCCAACCATGTTCTTTGTATTTGACCTTATTAGGAAGAAGTTCGAGATTTTCGTACGTTTCTTTCAAGTGAACCGAATGAGCAATAGGAACAGATGCATATATGTTACCATTGTGAAGGATAACACCTTTTATACTTCTTTTGGAGGAATCAATGAACAATCGCCACTCAATTGGTTCACAGACTACAGCTCCTAGCATTGGTATTAATTCAGCAAATTCGTTGCAATAAACCAGTGAACCTTGTTGTGAAAAGTATGGTATAAACTCTTTCTCACGATTTCTGTACCAGTAAAATGATGTCCCTGGAGAAAGTAAGTTCTTAGCCGAAAGTCTGACCCCAAGATCTCTGAAGAATTCTTTGGAAGGCCCAAATCTCTCACCAAATCATTAAGTTCACCTTGTGTGAAAAGTTGTGGTTCATCAGACGTTTCAAGTTGAAAACAATCCCCATCATTATTTCTACTGACATCAGATTCAGAATAAGATGAAACTGTATCTAGAGTCTCCGGTGGAGTAGGTACAGGTACATCAGGTCCATGAGCAACAGTCCTTACAGCAGATTGAAGGTTCGGATAAGAAATTTACTTTTTATTTCGAGTGTTGTAGCCTTGCATATAACATTAGCAAAAATGGCAGTTATCTTCGTGGTTTCTAGGTTCACGAAAGACCATTGGAATTCCAAAAGGAAAAGCCTTTTTCCTACCTTTAGTCCGTTATCTCAACTCTTCGACACAAACGGTGCAAACTTTATGCGGAGCCCATGATTTATCTTGGTCCCCAAGTTTTATTTCAAAATACGTGTAATACTCCTTTTTGACGAATTCTGTAATGTTTTGCCTTTGTTTCTTTACAACAAAGTTACCTCAAATATAACAGAACATGTTTGGGTCATTTACACAACCTCTTGTGGCCATATAAACGAATAAATAATATTCAAAAGAAAAAAATAATGTCAAAGTGCACGTACAAACAAATACTATCCAGAAATGACACGCCATGCGGCCTGTTAACCGTTTATATCCTAGCGCCGTGTTTCTCGTGGGCTCTAGAACGATCGATAATGCTCTCACGTCGCGATTGGTCTAGAGAAATCTATAGCCAGTGATTGTCAGCATTTTAAGCATAACAAAATGTGACCCGATTTCAATTAAAATGATTCACTTATGTAAAAGTACATATGATGTTTTGTGAAAAATCTGTTCGTGATGGAGACAAATGTATATCATTTTCGGATTTAGCGTACAGGAATTACTGTCGAACATATAACAATTTGAAGACAATAAAACCATCGCAAGCCTGTGTTATTCTTCTCACCACGTAATAGAAGACAGTTGCCTTCTTTACATTGTGAAATAAACAATTGTTTCTCCGGTGTTTAATTTGTTTAGCTTCGCTTTACTAAATGTGCTATAAACAACCTTGGTTATCAGTTTGTGGAATGAATAAATATTTGCAGTTCTCACATTGTGATAAAAGTTTTTATTTCGAAATATCATTTCATGTATTAAATATTTTATATACTGTTAACCTGAAGCTGACTTAATTACATTACTAGTTTAAAAGTAATTTTGAAATGCTTTTAGCAGTCTAATTTAAAGTATAATCTGAAAATATGTTGCATGAACTTCAGATATTTTCACGCTCTGTTCCTGATTTATAAAATCTCTGTTGATAATATAATAATAATTATAAGAACCTTTCCATTGCAAACTCTAATAAATATTGTATATTTTGTATTGACATCCTCGACACATATTCTTAACGAGCGGCTTCAGAGAGAATATTACTTAAACAAGATCTTTAAATCGATAAAATATAAAGCAAAACTTTTTCTGCTGAGAGTAACACCAACGAATCCAAATGACATTTTATCTTCTGCTGAGAGTAACACTAACGAATCCAAATGACATTTTATCTTCTGCTGAGATTAACACTAACGAATCCAAATGACATTTTATCTTCTGCTGAGAGTAACACTAACGAATCCAAATGACATTTTCTCTTCTGCTGAGAGTAACACTAACGAATCCAAATGACATTTTATCTTCTGCTGAGATTAACACTAACGAATCCAAATGACATTTTCTCTTCTGCTGAGAGTAACACTAACGAATCCAAATGACATTTTATCTTCTGCTGAGATTAACACTAACGAATCCAAATGGCATTTTATCTTCTGCTGAGGATCACACAGTAAGGAAAGTAAAAGTAAAAACAATGGATTAGTTAATGCTTAATATATATATATATATACTTGGATATATATATATGTATACACACACACACACACACCTCCACATGATACACATTATATATGCAGAAATGGTATAAATTTGCCGTTTTAGTCATAATAACTTCTCGGCTTATTTCTCATCCAATTAAGGGTCAATCCGCCTCGTGAGATGTCCTTTCCATACCAATAATGAACACTCGACGTAAGCTACTAGCTACAAAGATTAATTTACTTCTAGTCAATCTATTTCGAATGGTCACCCTGGGGTATTTTTATCGAATCCATTAAGCAACGAATGGACTGCAAGGGACCGTTATTTAGTTGCACGTTTAGCTATTAATCGCTCCACCGGGACGACGTTTGACGTTAGCAAACTTAATTTAAGTCCCTCACAGTGATTTTAATAGATGTTTTGAAAGGAGTAATGGCATGTTGTGTTGCTTGCTTTAGCTACAAATTCAATTATGAAACGCCGTAATTCGGTGACATTGCATGGTGAAGAGCACGTCAGAGATGTGGAGCGGGCTGGTTAGCGTTCGAAGCTATATACCAATATAGTAGATGACGTACGTATACGGCGTTACTTGAGTGCTAGTGAATGCTGAGTCCTAGAGAGAGAAGAAAAAACAACAACGTGTTTTATATGTTTTATTAAAGTATAGGGTTTATAGTTTTTATGCAGAAATTCATGGTTCCTCTCAACTCTTAATATTGACCACTCAATCGTGTCTTTCTATCAAAATATTCTAAAGAAAGAGAAGAAGAAAGAAAGAATTAAGATTCTCTGTTTATGCTATATTTATTTACTAGGTTTCACTACTCAGCTAACTGTCTGTCTTAAAAGATATTACCTTTGTGTTATATAAAAAGCATCATACACTTTTAACACTCAGTCATGCTCAAAACGGACATTTTTTTACTCTCAGTCATGTTTAAAACGGAGACATTTTTCATGTTGCTTTTTGAGTTCAATCTTTGTGCTCACAGAAAATAACAAATATGAAATTTATGAACTCTCGTGATATAAAAAACAAAAACGAATAGAATGAGTTCTGTTATTAATTTCACGTGTCACTTGTATAAAACTAAAATAGTTGCATCTGTTATCAAAGTATGCTATGACAAGTTTTTATGTGCTCACTGTTAAAAATAACGCTCATTAAAGTGAACTTACATCCTTATACGTTGCTGCTTTCATAATGTAATATATTTCACAGTTAATCATCATTTTACAATATCGTCGAAAGTACTAAGAGATGTTTATACTAAAGTTGAAGCCCCCCAGTGGCACAGCGGTATGTCTGCGGACTTACAACGCTAGAAACCGGGTTTCGATACCCGTGGTGGGCAGAGCACAGATAGCCCTTGTGTAGCTTTGTGCATAATTAAAAACAAACTAAAGTTGAAAAGTTTTTAAAGTTACCGAAAGTTTACGTAAAAAAATTCTAAATCTGAAATACTTTCACGCTACTATCATGCTTATAAATAATAAATTAATTAAATATTAACTCCCAAGCATTATTTTATTGCAAAGAGTGACAGACCAAATACAGTGTAACTCTTAGCTTTATTTGACCAAAAATAAAAATTACTTCTCAAGATCTATTTAGAGAAGAACAAAACCAAAATGTAGCTTCCAAAGTTTAGATATTTAGAGAAGAACAAAGCCAAAAACGTAGCTCTCAAGCTTTATACACTCAGAGAACGTAAAGCCAAAACGTACCTCCCAAGCTTTATACATTTGGAGAAAGTAAAGCTAAAATGCAGCTCCCAAGCTTTATACATTTAGAGAATAACAAAGCCAAAATGTAGCTCCCAAGTTTTATATATTTAGAGAATAACAAATCCGAAATGTAGTTCACAACCCTTACTTAGAAGGAAACAATATTTGTAACTCCCAATCCGTTCTAGATAAAACAAAACTAAAAGCGTATAACTTTCGTTCCTTATTTAGAGCAAAGTCAGGAAAGTAGTTTTTAAATCTTATTTAGAGAACAAGGCCAAAACGTAACTCTCTGTCTTTAATTAAAGTAAAGAAAGCTAAAAAGCTCAGTTTCCCATATTTATTTAAGAGAAAAATAAAACCGAAAAGTAGTTCCCAACTCTTAGTTAGAAAAACAACAACAAAGGCAATAACCTATAGCTTCCAACCATTATTTAGTTCCTATGCGTTATTTAGATAAAACAGAACCAAAACTTAGGCTTCGACTCTTATTTAGAGAAAACAAAGTCAGAAAAGTATAGCTTTCAGCGCTATTTAGAGAAAATAAACCAAAACGTAGTTCCCAATCCTATGTTTTGTATAAATAAGTATCAAGTTTTTGACACTTAACAATACCTATGTGAAATTCATAAAAAAACACAAAAAACTGGTACTGAGTACCACCAAAATTTCACCCCTTGTAACGAGTAACTGTGTATTATTTTTAAAATGGATAACTAGGTAATTATCGTTTATTCAGTAAAACGGATTCGATTATCATTAACAGTCTAGTAACAATTTGATACATTAAATAAAGAATCCTTGCTTATTAATAGCACCGTTAAATGAACAAAGTTAATATAATTAAGATACTTATTCCAATTCGTTTAACTACCATACGTTTAGTTTATGGAAATTTCATGTGTCACATTTCAGCCTTGTTACTTTTATCAGTAAAACACATTTCATCGCTTTTTTTTATGTCTGTTATAAACGCGCATTTATCAATGTTGAAAATTTAGAAAAGGCGCCGAAGCCATCTGGACTTGTCGAATCTAGTCAATCCCATGTCTTAACGTAGGGAGATATGCATCGACAGCTCTTTTCTCCTGTCAAGGATTAGACCTTTCTGCTCCTCAGTACCCGCCCGGAGATTAACTGTCTTTCGAAGATACGGGCAACCTTAGCCTTTCTGAACTTGGAGACATACCTAAACCGTCATACACTGTGTACAGAGAACTGTCACACTTAAAAGAACGTGCGTTGACATTCGTTGCACAAAACTCTAACGCTTCTTTTCGTTAACTGTACACACAAATATGGCCGAAAGACGAGCAGAAAATGTATATTCATCTCTATGTTTAGAAAGTTTAGACTAGTTAATTAGAAATTGCTCTTTATTTTTTCTCTAAATTAAGTTGCATAATTAAACGTATATATTTATAGTTATTGTTTATAAACATTTCTTACATTAAAAATAAATGTGTAATTAACAATTCTGGAAGACTTTGTCACGTTCATCAATTCAGCTTGTGGCATTATAAATATCGTTTAAAAGATCATCAATTCAGCTTGTGGCATTATAAATCTCATTTAAAAAATCATCAATTGAGCTTGTGGCATTATTATAAATATCATTTAAAAGATCACGAATTCAGCTTATGGCATTATTATAAATCTCATTTAAAAGATCATCAATTCAGCTTGTGGCATTATAAATATTATTTAAAAGATCACAAATTCAGCTTGTGGCATTATTATAAATCCCATTTAAAAGATCACCAATTCAGCTTGTGACATTATAAATCTCATCTAAAAGATCATCAATTCAGCTTGCGGCATTATTACAAATCTCATTTAAAAGATCATCAATTCAGCTTATGGCATTATAAATCTCATTTAAAAGATCTATAAATTCTATCAATATTAATATAATTTTCATAAAACTCAGTGTCTAGATTTAATGATTTGTTGTTGTTTTTTACATGATACTTAACAATGAGCTAAACGGCCACGTACACAAAAGACCCCTATGGTTTCAGGCTTAGCTGTTCCAAAGAAAAAATTCAGAAAGTGTTTGTTAGCCTCAAATAACGAAAACCCGTGATCCTCGGTCCCACATTCTGAAAAGCTAACCACCAGGTCACGGTCGAGCCCGATATTTAGTGGAATCAGTGTAGTTTATGTGTTGCAAAATGTGAGTGTGTGTGCTTGTGTATAAGTGTGTTCTTTCTTAACATTATGTGTTATGATCATCTAGGCATTATTCAAACCGAACATGGTAAACACACACAGTATACTTTGAAGGAATGTATTTGCATTATGTAACCCAATGTCTATTTCAAAGGTCATTTAAGTATTTTATTTGCCCCTATTAACCTATCAGCTCATCAATAGAGGGCGCCACGGCGTGATGGAACGCAATTCCATAGAGATCTTTTACTCATAACACTCAGCGGTTTACCGTACGTCTGCGAACAGTAATTATTAAAAACAGAAAAAATCTTTTGAGCTACGAATATGAAAAAAAAGACCTTTGAAGTTAAAAGTACATATTATGGTTACATTACGTCAAAATGTGTTGTTGTTGTTTTCTCTGCATTAGTGCAAGTATAAATGGGAGATTATAAAATTATAAATGAAAAGTCCCTACAATTTTTATTCTCTAAATAATAAGAAGTCTCGAGATTTTCATATGAACTTTACATAATTCTTCTATCCATATATTCTCCTTGGAATAACTAAAATATTTATATCAATAATAATAAAAATCCTTGCTCTTATATTGATTCACATACTTATTATATGAATTGAAAGTTATGACTCAAAATCAAGTCGGCATTGTGTGCGTAAAATAAGATAAAAGGATTTTATTTTAATTTCAGTTAAATTGGTATAACCCCACCCCAGCGGTAAGTCTGGAAGCTTACAACTCTAAAAATCTGGTTTCGGTATTCGTGATGGGCACAGCACAGATAGCCCATTTTGTAGCTTTGTGCTTCACATCAAAACCAACAAACAATGAAATAACCAATTGGTAGAGTGTTTGATCGACGTACAGTTGGTAGCATGTTCGATCTCTGAACTTACAATTCCGAAGAAACATTGATGCCCTATGTGGGGCCTTCTTTTGACTATAAAAGTAGGCCCGGGAACAAGCTTTGTTTGTGAGGGAGGGGGGTAGCCAGGTAGTTTGAATAATTAGAGAGCGCCTAACAAGGTAATTCTAGGTTACCCTTTTATCTCAGGTGGTAGAGTGCAATCCTTGGATGTAAAATATATCTGGGTCTATTCCAAACGTAAAATAATTAGACGGCTTCTCTTCTATGTGGCTTTTTGTTGCACTCCAAAGAATTTCCAGAATATTCTCAAAATATTTTAATAAAAATGCCATAAAAAGTGAAGTTTTACAATAATTCTAGTATATGTAATTGTTTGTTTTTAAAAATCAATGCCACATTAGGCTATTTGTTGTGTCAACCGCGGCGAATCGAACTGTAGATTTTACCATTGTAAGTCCCATTTGGGAGAGTATATGAAACAAACATAATGACAAACAAAAATGCTTTAATTCGAACCGTGCACAAAACGTTATCGATTAAAGTTGCATAATTTACTTTAGATGAATGTACTAAATTATTTGTTGTTGTTGCTATTCATTTACTCAAATGTTGTGTAAATTGCTTTTTATAAAAAAAACAAATATAGTTAAAACCGCATAGGCGACGGAAATATCAAAATTAAATAATTGGTTGAACAATCGCCAAGATTTTATATTTTTATTTTACTGTTTGTAAGCTGTACGATCTGATGAAGAGCGTTAGCTCGAAACGTCACCCTTCTTTAAATAAAAATATAAAAAAAATTGGCGATTGTTCAACCTATTATTTAATTTTAAATTGATTTTTAGTTTTTTTAGAACTTTCTCGCACTACACAAACGGCTATCTGCGCATAGCTGTCTCTTTAATTTTAGAAAGAAGGCAGCTAGTCAACAGCTCTAGGGCTACTTTTGTCTGACTGGATAGCAGAATCTGACAATCATTATTATAAAGTGTGGAGAACGGTTTTTCGGCAACGGATCACGAACATGGAAACCTTAGATTCACAGTTCGAGCTCACTAACCACAGGGCCACGCCTGCTCTTATATTATGTAAATATATATATATTTGTTTTACAAAACGTGCCATAACTACTTTCTCTATATTATTTACTTGAGTGAGCATGCTAATTATAACGTTGTTGTTTAATTTTGTCAGTCGTTGACCACTGTTAAATGTTATGGCCATGTTGAATTGACTGAACGAGACGTAGAGTTGGTAAATTCCAAGAGCTTAAGAGTAAAAGTAAAGAAGAATATATAACATTATGTCAAACACACTATATTTGCTATATCTAGCGTCGACGAAGCCTTTCCTCTAGCCTAATACAAGGGCTCATTAGGCCAGCTGAGATATGACAGACATAGTAATGGTTAAAATCTATTTCTATTATCGAGTTACACGAACAACGACTGTAATGGTATGGACTAGATCAAATATGTGGAGTGTAATTAAGTTATGTATGTTGTTTTTTCATAGCGCCAAAGCAAATGATTTGGTTTTAATAAAACACAACACACGAAAATGAAATGGCGGTTCTGAATGTAAAGAAATAAATAAAAGAAAAAATAAAATCGATCCAACTCGAGATATTTTTCCGAGCATTACACGTAACACAATAAATGGCCGACTGTGTATCTGTGGGTCCAGAGTTCAGGTTCCGTCACCACGAAAAAAAAATTATAAAGCACCTTGTGCTATGGAGCCGTGAGTGTCCCACTATTAGATTGGGGTAACTCAACAGTTGGCGGTGGGTGCTGTTGACTACCCGCCTTTATTCTACACTAATATCAGTTTAAAATTAGGAACGACCAAGCGCAGATAACTCTTGAGTAGCTTTGCGGAGATATCCGAAAACAGACAGCATACAGTAAATGAAAATTGCTTCTTCTTCCGTTTAAAAAGTCCACCAGTGGGTCAGTGGCTAGTCTGTGGACTTAAACGCTAAAATCCGGGGTTCGATTCCTGCGATGGACAGCGTGCAGGTAACCCATTACGTAGTTTTGTGCTAAAACAACAACATTTAAAATAAATTGTTTCGGATGGATGAAAAGACAGGCAGAAAGTAGAGATACAAATGCAAAATGTAACTAAATAAACTATGGATTAAATTATAATTTAACATAATATTATAACGTTTGTCATTAATAAAATAACAGTTATGTTAATTTGTAATTTAATCAATATTTTTTCACTAGACAATATTTTCTGATTCAAAACTAATATAATTTTTCCTATTATTATTGTAACCTAAAACTTGTAAACGTTTTGATTTATGAATAATTATGTTTCATTTCTATATCGAAAAACTCGTCCTCAGTGTTTTGTATGATGATATTTTTATAGATTTCGTATCATTGTTATTTTTAAAAGTTTCTCATACACACAGTTTCACGACAAGAAGACTTTTCTAAAAACCTTTATTATTAAACTCAATAACTAACTACTTCTGATAAAAAGTTTAGAAAAAACGACCTTTATACTCCAGATATATATAAAACATTTTTTATATTTTAACCTTGGTTAAAATTTGATATATATATATATATATATATATATGGAATATAAAGGTATTTTTTTTAAACTTTTTACCAAAATGTGTAAATCTCTCCAGTATGCACTACAAATTTGGAAAGATTAACTACTTCTGTCAGTTTCTTTTGTGTCTTTGTCATTGGTTGGTATTCGAAATGTAGTTAAGACGTCTGTATAAAAACGCCTATATATTTTGTTCAGTGATATTAAATATAAATATACAATTTCAGTACAATGAAAGTTAACTCTTTATGTATCTAGTTTAGACATCGTCTATATAAAAATTAATATTTTTTCATCGATATTAAATATATTTTATATTAATTCAGGGGGCAGCGTGAATCGGTGGCTTCACGTTTTGGACTGTATTCGGATGGATGAGACATGCTGTTGTGTCCTTGAGTAAGACACTTTATCCCACTTGTATCAGTCTACCAGCTATTAGCTAGGGGGTTAACCTACGATGGACTGGAATTCCGTTCAGAGGGAATGTGTCGCCATTCTCACCTGTTTGTGCCAATTCAGCTGGAGTTCAGTATCGGATTCTATGTACCATCTCAGCATGGCTGAGATTTGACTTTTATATTAAGTATGTGTTTGTTTGTGAACTCCTCCTGCAGTTTTCGGGTTAACAAGACCAAACTTGGCAGGCGAACTCGGAGTGACCCGAGAATGCCTTTATCTATACGGCGTAGCCCCCCTTATCAAAGGAGGTTAAAACGCGCCCGGAAATTCATCCAGGCATGATGAAGGCCAAAGAGTATGTTTATCAGAATAACTAATCTTTAATCTGTCATAGAATGTATGTTCCGAGGGCACGATGTTTGAAAGTGTGTTAATGTCTCCACTCACAAGCTAGCGGGACCGATACCATGGACTGGTGTCTTAACGTCTTGGTTTCGGATACGGACAATCCCACCCTCCTTGGGGTAGCTATAGAAGTAATTAAGGTTAATGAAGAAGCTTAATCGGTATTTTGGGGCCCATTTTGAGTTATGATTGGGGTCTTTATACTCCAAAGCAGACGCTGGTAGTTTATGCTAATCTATCAAATTTTAATTTATATGAAATGTAATCTTTATTTATCTAGTTTAGACGTGTATATAAAACTAATATTTTGTATGATGCTAGTGAATATATATATATATTAAATGTTTAGTATTTTGAAATGTAATCCTTTGTGTATCTTGTTTAGAAATCGTATATTTTGCATGGTGATATTAAATATGTCTCTTCAGTTTTAATAGTTTGAAATGTAACCCTTCATACATACTCTATTATTTTACTTATCGTTTGTTCTTATTTGTTGCTTAAAAACAGAACAAACTTTTCACACCGATGTCTGCCTTTCGTTCGTGTGAAAAGCTAGTGTTAAGACAGTAGAAATTATATGAGGATTTCTTGCTGTTCTTGAGCGTGTGTGCTTATTTGTAGGTCTGAATCAGCTGAACCTCCGTTAGTATGGCTCATCGAATCCCTGTTTCTCCAGCTCACACTAATCGGCCGCCCCCTTGTTGACTTGACGTTTTAATTAATTTTGGAAAGTTTCAGATCGAGGAGCGAAGAGCTATCCCTGTCAGCTTTGCTTCCTGTTCGCTCTAGTAAGTCGGAGGATTTCTCAAATATTGACCTAAGCCGGAAGTTCTGAAAGCTGCTGCAGTCGACCCGAGCTCAGCTATCCAGACTCATAAAACGCTCGGCTGGCCAGCGCATGCTCCATAGCGCACCTAATGGAATGGGTATTTACACATCACTTTTCCAATTGGACACTAAGCGTCGATAATGGCGCCCATTTAAAGTCATTTTCTGCTTGGATGGTGACGAGCTCCGAAATTAAAATCGAATCAGCCCGGACGAGAGAGGTCTGTTAGCAACTGCCTAATCCGCCGTGGCGGTGAAGAGCATGCCTAGAGAACGGTCCGTTCTCGGTGAATGCTGCCGCCGGCAGGAAAAACTCTTATTGAAAGTGATGTGGCAAGTGAAGAACCGGCAGTCCGGGCAATCCTAGCTTTAAGATCCTCGAGCGAGCGAGCTACAAGTGGACTGGAGGAGAAGAGTGCTCTGACGTGCGCTTCCACTTCTTAGTCCTTTGAAAAGCGCATGCACTTCTGTTAGAGAATTAAAAAGTTTGAATAGGTAGTAAACCACTGTCAAACATTGTTAGCGTCGGGCTGTAATTAGATAACCACATTCTAATCAGAAACTACAAAACACGAACCATTAAGTGCTTGGCACGTTTCCTACGTAATTCACTGACATTGTTCTAACAAGCACATATAAAAGGTCTCAAGTCTTTTGCTTCGTTGATTTTTTGTTGTTGTTGAATTGAGTGCATAAGAGTACCAAATAAGAATAAAAGACAAATATCTAACACTTAGTGAAAGTTACAAAGTAACGAGGATAATTACATCGTATTTTTTTTTCAAGTTTTTAGAAATTTCGCAGTTATACTGTGGTTGCAAGTGTCGTATTTTTTGTCGTATGGTAATCACATTAATCACGGAGTTATTTTATACAGAAGTGTAATAAAGTGACACAAACTTTTCAATCTTGCCCTTACAATAAACAGGTTGAGTAACTTGGCTTTTTATCTTTCAAAAGATAAAAATGATAAACAGCAGTTACACTGTGGTTGCAAGTGTCGTATTTTTTGTTGTATGGTAATCACATTAATCACGGAGTTATTTTATACAGAAGTGTAATAAAGTGACACAAACTTTTCAATCTTGCCCTTACAGTAAACAGGTTGAGTAATTTGGCTTTAAATCTTTTTAAAGATAAAAATGATAAAAAACAGTTACAATTCGATAAATATTTTCACTTCATCCGTTTATATATATACATTTGTAATTCTGTCTTTCCTAGGTTGACTACATCTTATAAACATGGGTTTAAGAATATTTTTTTAATGCGCCTTTACAATTATATACAAAATTATTTTTTTAATTTATACATTTGAAAAGTTAACGCTGATGTTTATCTGTGTTTGAGCTTTTCGTTAGATATTCATTTTTTGTGATATGGTGTTTCGTTAGATGTTGATGGTTTTTGTGTGATTTAGCGTTTCGACAGATGTTAATTAGAAACTAACCGCAGTTCCAGATTACCAATATGTAGTCTTAGACTACTTCAAAGTTTTAAAAAAAATAATCCTTAAAGTTTTGTAAATACATTTTCTAGAATACGAGATAAACGAATGATCAAAATTAAAAAAGTAAAGCATATCAAGTTCAAGAAAAATTAATTGTCGTTGTTTATTTTGATTCTAATTTTTATTATGCAAGCGATTCATGTGTAACAGCCTTTAATCTTATTATTCACAGGCAAAATGAATTTCCACGCTACTTTTATTCACGGACTAAAGGACGGGTCAAGTGTTCTTTTGTTTACATTCTTTCTTGTTTCAAAACCGGGACTTCCAAATAACACCTTTTCATAAGCTCTTGTATTCATTCATAAGAAACATTGAAATATTAATTCAAAAAGGAAGGAGGGGTCGTATACGCCGTACTTGACTACAAACTGCCGACGCCAAACAGAAAACCGATTCAAATTTGTTTGCTTTGCAACTTAAGAACTCCACACGCTAGAGAAAAGATCAGCCATCTCGAACAACAGTTCCCAAAATACGATACAAACGTACCCGGTGAAAGAATCCACTTGAAAGTCGCCCCGTTTCCAAAACGACGGGGTTCTTATTGAATTCTGGGATCCAGCCTACTTGCCTAACAATCAAACTAGATAATCTTCTTGTAAAAACATCGGCAACATACTGGAAGTATGTGTACCTTACTCCATCTGTGCGACTAATCTAGTCTTTCCTCTAGTTTATAAAATACGGTGAAAAGAGGCAAACATACGATTGAGATGGAAACATAAAAGACCCATGTTTATATTATATAGAAGAGTGTCTATACCTACAGTATTCGGGTTTTGATGTGATTGATTCAACTGCTTTTCGTATGCCATAAGTACAAAATCCTCGCCGAAGGGCAGAAGAAAACAGCACACTGCCACAGACTATTTCTGCTCAACACGATGAAAATTCATCTGTTGATTAAACGCATTTTTCAGTATAGCTGGCGCATCGGGTAATACCTTATCTTCAATGTACAGGGTTCGGCTCGTTTTTACAAAATCGGACTTTAAATCCTGGTGTAATTGCATATTTCAGGCGGATTATAGATATTTCAGCTGCTCGATACAAAACGAAAACATTATACATCTGTTTAATGACAAAAAAAAAAAATCATTTAAAAGAGAAGACTTCTCTGGTTTGAAAATGAATATTTACTGTATTTCTAACAAAAAAAACAAACAAACTTGGAATAAGTTCAGATGTTTTCGCGAAAACGAATTCCGTAAGTAATATTTATCAGATGATCGAAAAATTTAAAGTTTTAATTTTCAAGTCTATAGTTAAATAGACAAAATGCATATATATATATATAGGTAATTTTATTTAATACATTTTGGAAATAAAATGAATAGTTCCCTCACAGTATTCTATCTTTCTATCTGAACCAGTATTGGACTTTAAAGATACAAAGTATCGAGAAGAAATAAGTTCATTGTTATCGAAAATGCTACAATGTAATACAGAATATAAGCTCTCTAAAGTTAAGAATATTACATATACGAATGGAAGTATAATGTTCTATTTAACATGTTAGTATCGACTTGGTATTTATATATAAATGAAACAGAAGCAATCCCCCAATATGAGAAAGCAAGGGGATTTTTAAGCAGGCTTAATTAAGGTCGTGTATGGCTGACAGCCTGACTGTACGTGCTCACGTGTCTTTCTTGATTGAAAACTCCATGACCTTAGGATTTAATTTAAGGAACTAAAAATCAGGAAATTTAATGTTTACATGGGCTAATGGGGAGTTTCACAATTTAACAAAGACATTCTGGACGGAAATTAAGCCTAAATTAGCTCTTATTCCGCTTGTAGTGATTGCATTAACTTACCAATTTGTGAAACGCATGATTACTTTACTGACATTTAATAACATCTTTAATAGAGAATGAATTTAAAATGACTGAATTTACTACAAACCAATTACTATCTAATGAGTGCACAAAATTGCGATGTAACATCCAACAAGGAAAGGATTATATTTTAATCTAATATCCGAAAGTAAAGGGTGTGTTTGTTAAATAAGTGTACGATAAACGTTCTAGATCATATAAAAATAAACATACCATATCTTGTAGAGTTTACAACAATAATAATCCCCTTTGCTTCCTAGATTTAACAAGCTCTACATTCTAGGGGAAAAGGTGTTGTTTTGTAAGATCTACGAACAAAAAATATATTTATTGTTATAAAATTTATACGATAAGTGGTATGTTTCTTATTATAATATACATGAAGAAAAATGGGGCGAATTTATGACTAAAATACACGGGCATTATTGGAATTGGTATTTTCAATCTGTACGAAACATTATGAGCTAAATGGATTAAACCGCTACAAGGGACTTATTTGGCTCTTTGAACCAAATAACGGAATTGACTGCCACTTCTATAATGCACCCAAAGCTGAAAGTGCGGAGAGTGATCCATAGCCCGGACACGTTAACCACCAGGTCACACTTGGCCTATATATTTATTGCTGCAAGCTCTAACGAGCAATGGCCTGTATCTGCTACTATGATACCTTATCATATGAGAGGCGTATCCATTGTTGTACATAAACACACAAAGTTTGATCATTTTTCGGATAGTTTGATAAAATACTCAAAACCTTTTAAGCTACTAACTTTCACGAGTCTGCATATACGGCTAACGTGAACAGTGTAGTTCACCTGCGTATACGGCTAACGTGAACAACGTAATTCAGACTCATACCAGTCTCAATAATTCTGAAGTCAACTTCTCTAATTTGATTTCTTGGAGCTAATGTTATCTGAGAAAAGCATACAATACATAAAAAAGGTCATTCTCATAAAACTACTGTAAAGCATATTAAAGCCAGAAAATCCAATCACTGAATGAAACCGAAACCTCCTGATATTATTCACGGACATTAGGTAAATTTGCCTTAAATGTGTCTTTGCTCACAGTTTATTGGCCCTTAGTAATATCTTAAACGTCATTGGTTATTTTATAAACTTATTTCTAGTTGGTTGTTGTCAGCGTATCTGTTGCATTATCGGTACCCCCCCTCAGTGACACAGCAGTGAAAATCGGGTTTCGATACCCGTGATGTATTGTAAGAGTGACAGTCAATTCCGCGTGGACTGAGAGTGACGGTGTTGCTGAGTGTTTGCCTTCTCTTCTGTCAGTGTAGCTCAAAATTAGAGTCGTCGTCTTTGCCCTAAATACAAAAAACAAATATCTACAGAAAAGCACTTTTTACTTTCCTTAAATTGAATGTATGTATAAAAAAAAGACGTAAAACTTTGATACTATTGAGGGTATTATACCTTTTAACATTGTTGTGCAAAGTAAAATAAACTCCCATGTTAAACTGTTGAACAGCAACTGTCTCGAGAACTTAGATAAGTCTCTGATATAGAAACATTTAAACATTTCAATGAATTTGTAAACTCTTTTATGCTTCAATAACAAAGAAATAAAATGATTTGACTCATATTTAGAACAAATCTGATGATTAGATATTATGTAAATGATGCTTAGGTTTATCATTCTATCGTAATTTTGACCATGTGTTTGAGGTGTTTAAGATTGTAAATATAATTTAATGGTGTTGATGCATCATCTTTTTCCATATTTAACAGTGGACTAGGGGACGGACAAGGTAGGAGACATCTTCAGCTAAGACAGTTCTGATGTTGTAGAGACAGTAAATGTAAGTTTAAGAAAATTGTTTGTTTGTTTTGAATTTCGCACAAAGCTACACGAGGGCTATCTGCGCTAGCCGTCCCTAATTTAGCAGTGTAAGACTAGAGGGAAGGCAGCTAGTCATCACCACCCACCGCCAACTCTTGGGCTACTCTTTTACCAACGAATAGTGGAATTGACCGTCACATTACATTGCCTCCACGGCTGAAAGGGCGAGCATGTTTGGTAGGACGGGGATTCGAACCCGCGACCCTCAGATTGCGAGTCGAGCTCCTTAACCACCTGGCCATGCCGGGCCAGTTTGAGAAAAAGCTTGATAAGTATATGAATGATAATGGCTAGCTTTGAGATTTAAAACAAAATATTTACTGATAGTTTTAGTTTAATTTAGAGGATGGAACAGCCGAGATGGACAAGTAGATGCCATGTTGTAACAAAAACGTTATGTTATGAAATTTTGTTTGTTTGAAGTTAAGCACAAAGCTACACAATGGGCTATTTTTGCTCTGCCCATCACGGGTATCGAAACATAGTTTTTAGCAATGCAAGTCCGCAGACATACCGCTGTCGCCACTAGGGGCAGTTATGAAATAGAATTGATAAGTATTTAATAAGTTGGTATCTAG
>NW_013666762.1:190570-192599 GCF_000517525.1 Limulus polyphemus
CTTTTGACCATGTGTTTGAGGTGTTTAAGATTGCAAATATAATTTATAGTGTTGATGCATCATCTTTTTCCATATTTAACAGTGAGAATAGTAGGACTAGGGGACGGACACAAATAAAAATTTTGACAAGGTAGGAGACATGTTTAGCTAAGACAGTTTTATTTTTCTAACAGTGTGGTTGGCCTTTGGAATGGGTTGCCTTCTGATGTTGTAGAGACAGTAAATTTAAGTGAGTTTAAGAAAAAGCTTGATATGTATATGAATGATAATGGCTAGCTTTAAGATTAAAAAAAAAATTTACTGATAGTATTAGTTTAATTTAGAGGATGGAACAGCCGAGATGGACCAGTAGATGCCATGTTGTAACCAAAACTTTATGTTATGAAATTTTGTTTGTTTGAAGTTAAGCACAAAGCTACACAATGGGCTATTTTTGCTCTGCCCATCACGGGTATCGAAACATAGTTTTTAGCAATGCAAGTCCGCAGACATACCGCTGTGCCACTAGGGGGCAAGTTATGAAATAGAAATTGATAAAGATTTTAATAAGTTTGGTATCATGATTACTTCTAAAACCATATTATTACTTTAGTATATGTTTCCTAAAGAGCTATCAATGTTTCACTCTCAGTTCTGTATAATTTGTAGAGTTGATTCATTATTCTTTGTTTTTGTTTTACACAACTAGTAAACATCCAGTTTATATCAGATATTTGCTTTCTATTATTATTATTTTTTGTACCAAATATCGGTCATGCTTATTCGTGGAATGTACAGAGATTATATTTAGGTTGAAGGATGTACGTAGAATGAGAGTTTCTTAAAGTCTTATGAGTTACATACTGCAAAACGATAACTGCACCGATAACCTGATATCATAGAAATCGAGACGTAGGGAGTTAAAACATGTAAGAAAAAATTAGAATGCTATAATGATAAAAATCAGGAGGTAAATTTGCAATAGAATCCTGAAAATCAGGAGGTAAATTTACAATAATTTTAAAGTGTAACTATCTACAGTTTTTTATATACTTGGAAAAATATCATTATAGCATTCTAATTTTTTCTTACATGTTTTAACTCCCTACGTCTCGATTTCTATGATATCAGGTTATCGGTGCAGTTATCGTTTTGCAGTACAGGATTCTATTGTAAATTTACCTCCTGATTTTCAGGATTCTATTGCAAATTTACCTCCTGATTTTCAGGATTCTATTGTAAACTTACCTCCTGATTTTCAGGATTCTATTGCAAATTTACCTCCTGATTTTCAGTATTGTATTGTAAACTTACCTCCTGATTTTCAGGATTCAGGATTATCAACAAGTACGTTATAAATATTCGGAAAAATCTTCATATTTTTCCATTTATCACATGCACATATTGTCATCAATGGAAGAATTCTTCACGTGAATAGGATCTATCACGATCAAATTCGGAGCTCTATTCTACAATAAGACAGTTAATCAGAGTAACTAGAAGGGTTACCGATAAAAAAGACCAATATGAGAATGTAAAAAGTTAATACAGCCACATACCACACATATATTGACTCGCGGTTTGGTCAGTGGTAAGTTTATTGACTTGTTACACTAAAATCAAGAGTTCGATTCCCCTCGATGGACAGAGTGTATACACTAAGAAAACTACCGCACATATATTTTTCTATGTTCCATGGAGAAACATTTATGATTTAAAATATCAGAGCTTTTAAAGAACACCTTTAATGAAATACGACAAGAAAACTTATTGCAAATGTAGCTATTACATAGACGTATCAACAAATATAAAATAGAATATTAGTTTTTAGATTAATAATGTTGAAGGCCTAGCAAAGTCCTAGTAAGTTCGTATGATTGTGCCAAGGCCAATGACTTCACTAATACTAATTTACTTGTTTTTGAATATCAGCCAGTGTTTTAGATAGAAAAAAGATAGCATGAAATCGACACTCCAAGTGCTAAACAGATTAACAGTTTATTTGTTTTGAATTTCGCGCAAAGCTACACGAGGGCTATCTGCGCTAGCC
>NW_013666762.1:193491-197100 GCF_000517525.1 Limulus polyphemus
CTCAGATTGCGAGTCGAGCGCCCTAACCACCTGGCCATGCCGGGCCCCAGATTAACATAATAATGTTTTGACGTGCGGTTAACTACTTTTTTTTTACTGATTTCTTTTCGTTGTGATCCTCATATACCTAAACAAACGTCATATGCTATAATCAATTTCTTTGATTCCTATTAGATGATAAAGACAATTGATAAACTATAGATAATTAATATATTACTTATTTTTCTAAAGGAATAACCTCTTCAAATAGCAGAGATTTTTAATTTTACTTCTTTAGTGCAAATAGAATTATCTTCCGGGTAAAGTTAACACCAGAGGGAGTAAATAAAAACAGTTTTGATTCCATTAAACTTATCATCGGTTGGAACAAGTGGATTATTTGAGTTATAATGTGAAACATAGTTTTGCACATTTGGAAACATAAACCGTATAACAGTCAGTAAATAATTGTGTATAGCAAAAAGCAATATCAGCTCTCCTGACTTTGAGTGGGTCGGTGACAGAGAATGTAGCTAAACGGTAACTTTATATGTATTTTATAAATTGTGACGGTCGGCATAATGAAACTTGTTAATGTACACATATGTATACAGTTTAGAAAAAGTATAAAAATGCATGTATTAAAAAATCAAAATATTACATTTCATGTAAAAACGCGAGACACCACAGAAACATGGAACGCGTCTCATGTTGTTTCAAAAGTAAACACTTCTCATAAAACACGACTAAAAACTAGACTTCATGTTGTTTCAAAAGTGTGTTTGTTTGTAATTAAGCACAAAGCTACACAATGGGATATCTGTGCTCTGCTCACCACGGGTATCGAAACCAGGATTCTAGCATTGTAATTCCGCAGACATACCGCTGTGCCACTGGGGGGGGTTTCAAAAGTAAACACCTTTCATAAAACATGACTAAAAATTTGACTCTATGTTGTTTCAAAAGTAAACACCTCTCATAAAATACGACTAAAAATGAGACTTCATGTTGTTTCAAAAGTAAAGACCTCTCATAAAACATGAGTCCAAGAGTTGGCGGTGATGACTAGCTGCTTTCTCTCTAGTCTTTCACTGCTAAATTAGGGACGGCTAGCGCAGATAGCTTCATGTAGCTTTGCGCAAAATTCAAACCAAACCAAACCTCATAAAACACGACAAAAATGAGACTAAAACATTATGCCTCAAGAGAAGCCAAATCTTGTTTTGCGACATCAGAGCAGTACTAATGTTTTTGTGAATATTGTATTTGATATTTACATTTTGGATGAAAAACAAAACATTAACATACTAGAAACAATGGTACGAACGGATTTTATGATAAAGTACCTAGTGTTATTGAAATTAAATATACATTAGATTACCAGGGCCCCTTTCCAATAGCTCAGCGGTAAGTCAGTGGGCTAATAACGTTAAAAATCAAGTTTCGATACCCGTAGTTTTTGCTATATGAAAAGAAGGTAAGTTTTAGAGATATTGTACTTTTAAATATTCGTTGTCTTGGAATATCAGAATACATATATATATCTATAACTTTTTTGTCAGTATATGTGTTAAACATATTCAAAATAAAAGATGGGCATAACAGCACTTTCCGCTAAAAAAAGTATTAAAACATCAATGTTTGAAGAGGTTCGTGTATTTATGACCTGCATGAAAACAAAACTGGCTATATATTGTTAGTTAATATATTTAACATAACATAATGTTAGGGACAACAAGGGACTTACTGGTCCATTTCGGCTATCCCATCATCTAAACTAAAACTATTAAATAAACAAATTTCTAAAAATTTTAAAGCCAGCCCTTATCATTTATGCATTTATCAAGCTTTCTTTTAAGCTCACTTAATTTTACTGCTTCTACAACATCCGAAGGCAACCCATTACAAAGGCCAACTACCCTGTTTGACAAATAAAACTGTCTTAGCTGAAGATGTCTCCTACCTTGTCAAAATTTATATTTGTGTCCCCTAGTCCTACTATTCTCACTGGTAAGTATGAAAAAAGATGATGCATCAACACTGTCAGTTCTCTTTACAATCTTAAACACCTCAACCAGATCGCCTCTAACCCTTCTTTTTTCAAGAGAAAACAATTTCAGAAATCTTAATCTCTCCTCATATGCTAACCCCTCCATCCCAGGCAGCATTCAAGTAACCCTTCTCTGAACGATTTCCAACAATTCAATGTCCTTCCTAAGGTAAAGAGCCCAAGAGTGAACACAATACTCCAAATGTGGCCTAACCACAGATCTAAACAATGAAATTATAACTTCTTTAGACATATATATTCAATATTTCTGTAGATACAATCTAAAAACTCCTGGAGTTATTTTTTGTCTATACTTTTTAGTTTTTCTGCACTTGAAGAATATGTAGCACTGAAATTCTTAATTAATTCAGACGTGAAGCTGCCTCCTGGTGGTTCTATGGTAAGCATGAAAGCTCATAAAGTTAAAAATTGGAGTTCAATATCTGCGGTGAACACAGTGCAGATAGCTCATAGCAGATCAAGCTTTTTGAAGATAACGTTTCGTGTTTTCATAAATTCTTATTAAAGTCTCGGTTTAAAACATGTAGGTGGGCAACATTACTATTTAAAAAGTCTCTAATAATATAGTTCGAGACATAAATAGTGTTGAAATAAAAATATTAAATTGTGTGAAATTAAAACCTTAGTATCTGAAATTAAAACATTGATATTTTGGCTTAAGAAACCAAATATGTTTCAGTGGAAACATCTTGAATGTCTGAACTCGAAACACCAACTTTTTTTGAAGTAAAGCATATTTTTGAAATAACAGCAAAATCATGTTTTAGTAAGTGTCTCAACTTTAGATATTTCAATTTACCTTGTAGAAAGTGTGTACATTTTTTACTTGTCAAAATAATCAGAAGAGATTTGTATTGCTTTTGTACTTTCTAACACATTTTCAGACAGACACGTGGTTGTGTCTTATGAAAACATTTGATTCTTGGTCCTAGTAATATTAAGAAGTTTGTATCTTTCAAAATTATTGGACTGGATCTTAACTTGTTTTATATGACAGTTATAGGATCTCTATCTTTTGTAACGTGACAGATATTGGATCTTCACCTTATTTCACGTGACAGATATCGGAACTCTACCTTATGTTGTGTGACAGATATCGGATATCCACCTTGTGTCACGTGAGAGATATAGGATCTCTACCTTGTATTACGTGACAGATATTGGTTCTTCACTTTGTGCCATGTGACATATATCGGATCTCTACCTTGTGTCACATGACAGATATCTATCTCCACCTTGTGTCACGCGATAGATATAGGATCTCTACCTTGTATTACGTGACAGATATTGGTTCTTCACTTTGTGTCATATGACATATATCGGATCTCTACCTTGTGTCGCATGACAGATATAGTATCTCCACCTTGTGTAACGTGATAGATATAGGATCTCTACCTTGTATCATGTGACAGCACTGGGTCTTAACCTTGTGTCATGTGACATATATAGAAGCTCCAACTCGTGTCATGTGACAAGCATCGGATATCTACCTTGTGTCACATGACAGATATCTATCTCCACCTTGTGTCACGCGATAGATATAGGATATCTACCTTGTG
>NW_013666762.1:197808-203467 GCF_000517525.1 Limulus polyphemus
ACCTTGTGTCACGCGATAGGCATCGGATATCTACCTTGTGTCACATGACAGATATCTATCTCCACCTTGTGTCACGCGATAGATATAGGATATCTACCTTGTATTACGTGACAGATATTGGTTCTTCACTTTGTGTCATGTGACATATATAGAAGCTCCAACTCGCGTCACGTGACAAGCATCGGATATCTACCTTGTGTCATATGACAAGCATCTGATATCTACCTTGTGTCATGTGACAAGCATCGGATATCTACCTTGTGTCATATGACATGCATCGGATATCTACCTTGTGTCATATGACAGATATCAAATCTCCACCTTATATATTTGTGACAGAATGTTAGGCGGGATATCAAATTCTTTAATTTGACAAAATTTAATAAAGTTATACATCTGTGCATGCATTTTAAGGCTAATTAAGCAGAATCCATAACTTTTGATGCATAAAAGTGGTGTGTTTCATTAATTTTTACAAATATTTAAATGTTTAATCTAACAAACAATAAGAGATTATCACTAGTATGGTTCATGTAAGAAATAATTAAACCGGATCTTTATGTGAATATCTGGATTTTCGAAAATGCTTCATTTGACAAACATTTACAGAGTTTCCAAGTTATTTTATAAACGTGTCAAGTCGGGATTTGAAGCTTCTATCTCATTTATAAAAAAAACAGAAAAAATCAGATGAAAGAAAGTAAACAACTTTTTCATTAAAAGTGATAACACTGTCACACGTTTAATCCATATTTTTTGTAATTCAGTGATAACAACTTTTTCATTAAAAGTGATAACACTGTCACACGTTTAATCCATATTTTTTGTAATTCAGTGATAACAACTTTTTCATTAAAAGTGATAACACTGTCACACGTTTAATCCATATTTTTTGTAATTCAGTGATACAACTTTTTCATTAAAAGTGATAACACTGTCATACGTTTAATCCATCTTTTTTTGTAATTCAGTGATAGCAACTTTTTCATTAAAAGTGATAACACTGTCATACGTTTAATCCATCTTTTTTTGTAATTCAGTGATAGCAACTTTTTCATTAAAAGTGATAACACTGTCACACGTTTAATTCATCTCTCTTTATAATTCAATGATTTTTTCCAATTGTTTATAAATACTCGTTATATCCTACAACACTATTACGAAAGTGGAAGATATAAAATATAATGTAATGTTACTCTGTTACTACAATCACACAAATCACATCCAGTGATATTTGAACTCGATCCATCTAGAATATATAAACACCATCAGCTTGGATCTCGCCAAAAATGAAACAGCTCAAAGTTTTCACTAATCATACTTTAATTAAACGTGATGTTACATAAATTCGCATGAGTTAGTCTATTGTATACATACGAGTGTCTACAACACTATTCATCAAATTGCTTCAAATTACGATCAAAACGGAGACATTTTAAAGAACGATTGATTACGTATTATGGTTTCTCATTTTTATAAAATCAATATTACATTCTTCTTAAAATAAAATCAGGTAATTCTCGAACTTCAGACATAAAAAGCAGTTAGATACGTGAGAAAAGATCAACGCTTATTTCACAATTCATATACATCTATGATACGACTCTCAACGGAGCAAGAACAAGATAGTTGTTCAATATATGTGTGTATATATATATATAAACTACAATGCTAGGTTTCATATCAAGATGGATAAGTACAATAAAACTTCAATCCTTTCTCTATTCCCGAAAATTAAGCCTGTTTCGTCGCTTCACACGCTACTTTTCAGTTAGAATTTGTTTTCCAAATAACCTCTGTTTTCTTCTTTTTCGGTTGTTGTTTATTATTAAGCACAAAGCTACACAAAGGGCTATCTGTTCTCTGCCCCCACAGGTATCGAAACCCGGTTTCTAGCGTTCTAAGTCCGCAGACAGACCGCTGTGCCACTGGGGGGGGGCTTCTTTTTCGGAAAAGAGAACGAATATGTACGAATATGGCTTGTTATATGTACGTGACGTCAAACGACTGCTCTGTACACTTTATCTGGATTTAGCATTAAATTCTATACAATGAATATATTTTTTAATGTGTCATACTTTCAGGGATACGTAAGTTAGGTTGAATTTTTAAGTGTGATTTAACATACAAGTCATTATGCATCAAGACAAATATATACAAACCTATGTTCAAATATTCACACTATAAAATCAGCAACACCAAATACAGCTCTATAGACTACCAGTCAGTTTAATAGCTTTTAAAAACATCAGGCCTACACAGATGTGCTTCGAATTCTTAAATTTGTTTTTATTTTAATGTTGATAAAAATTTTGAACTATATATACGACAGAGTGACAATAATAACCTATTAGCTCTAAAATATTTTAACATTTTTCATAAGCTAGTTTTCGTACTTCTTATGCTTGATAGCTTGATAAATATGAAGTTACAGACTCGGAGAAATGCAAAGAAAAAAATATGTGAAAATTGAAAGAAGAAATATTTACCCAGCGAGTTAGAAAATGTTTGTGGCTTTATAGCCATTGAAAGACTTATATTACTGTTTAGAGTATCATGGCTATTGGATATATCAGTGTTTATGAATATGTACACACTATGAAATATGAAAAACACTGGCTCGAAAAAGAACGCACAGTGAAAAATGAAGTCTTTAATGAATAAAGCACAAGTACGTAATAACAGCGAGGACTGATCACGTGATTACTTCGAGAAATACATTAGTAGATGTTTTGTGTAATATACTAATTACAAGAACAAACAAACTATAAAGCTGATTAATACATATATCTCATTAGCAGCTCGGTGGAAATTCAGAGTCTGGTAAAATCATGTCGAATTCACAAACTAAAGTCACTACAAACCAGTTGCCTAGAAAACCCTGTTGCCTAGAAACCAGTATCACACAAATACATTGCGACATAGCATGATAAGACGAATGTATTTGCTTTGACCTTAGACCTAAAACGGAGCAGGTACTTATATTGACGGATTCATAATTTTATGAGTGAACCTGCAGTTAAATCTTCACTTGTTTGTACTCATTTTACTATCAGCCTCTTGCTTTTCTTACTTAGGTGCAGCTATGAATGTTAATAACCATGCAAGCTTGTCTTCTCGTTGTCTAATGCAAACCTACAGTGCTTTCATCAGGAGCTAGATGGTGGTAGAAATAGTGTCCTAGCATTCTTATAGAGTTGCAAAATAAGGAACATCTTTTAAAACAATACTTATTTAATGACAAACAAACAATAAACTGTCAGCACAGTTTCATAAGAATTTATTGAAGAGCCTGTATGTCTCGTATATTTATAACATTGCAAGTTCACTATCTTGATACCAAGAGACTCTAGCAAGCCATTCACGCAGGAATCTCTAGTCTATACTTTCCTTATTGACTTTAGAAAAACACAAAGCTCGAATTTTAAAGTAGAACGTAATATTGGTGTTAAGAGGGAAGTATGAGTTGGTGTTAAGATACATCTTAGGGAAGTATGAGTGACATGGGTCATTTTTTTTTCTTTTACTGGTTGGTAAAACAGAACATGTTATATCTCACTTACCAGTATTTCTAACAGTGTGTACTTGTTAATCTCCCCCCCCCCTAAAATAAAAACATGAATCGACTGATGTAATGTTTATGAACGCCATTTTCCCTATAATTAGATCCAATAACGGACCGGCAGAATTTATTAACCACAAGTAAACCAAGTGAAATAAGAACACCTAATTTGTAAACAAAAGAAATTCATTCTTAGAATTTCTTATTTAAAAAATCACCGCTGACTTCAAGGTTTTGGTATGTAGGACAGTTATAAAACTTATGCTATTTGTATCAATTTATTTTAAGTGCACGTGGCTTTAAGATTACATTCTAATTAATACACTCTAGTTTAGTAAGTTCCATTGAAAATTGCTACAACTGAAGGAAAAACGACACAGAATACATAATCACACGTTAAGGTTTTTGATGAAGAATAAACATATTCAAGATTTAGAAGTGGAGTTCGTATCAGCCAAAGCTAGAGAAGGAAGACGCGCCTGGCCGTGTTCTTCGCCATGTTGTCGGGCCTTCAGCCGCAACAGATCCAGGCTTGTTTGAGCCATGTCAGCTGTCTTGCTGACGGAAAGAGGGCCAAGCTGATGGAAAGAAGGAGGCAAGATACCGACGGAGTTTGCCGGAACTGTATGCCCGTGCTGACCAGGCAGACCTGCCGAGCTCAGCATGTAAACGGAGAGAAGAGCCGAACTGAGTGGACTGACAGTGCTAGACTTATGCCATGGCACACCCGGCAGACCTGTCCCGACTCCCGGACTAGCAGCCCCGTTGCTGGCTGAGAACAGATGGTTTAGGCCTATATGACTAGGAAGCCCTCCGATGGTCGAGGAAACGATGGGGCCATGAAGCCCGTGTCCCCACAAAGGATCCGTTCCAGGAACAGTTGTCCCCGAAAAGACGTGAGTTGGATGTAGTAGCCCCTGAAGGTCTCCACGAGGGGACAGTAAAGATTCCATTCCTGGGCTGTATGTAGGACTTTCACGACCCAAAGCCTTCTCCCGTTTTCTCCACTTGGCTCGTCGGTTCTGAAACCAAACCTGGAAAATTGATAACTTTCGTCAGATGAAACTGAACATAATAAAGGCAGATTTCAGTAAATAAGTAATGCACTAAAACATATTGTACAAAAAAGCAAATGAACTTTCAAAGGTAAAAACTACCTCACGCTAAGCTGGTCTCAACAGATTTTTCTACTCATAACTGAAAGGTTTTACACAACTAGATCGGTGTAAGCTGAATGAAATATCTATAACCTATTTAAAATATAAACTTACTACACGTTTACTGAAAAACAGTTTGTGCAAAACTAAACTTAGTGTTGATAATTTTATCATCTCTGAAATTTTCACCAGTTTTTGGAACGTCTAACGATTCTAATATTATTGCTTTTAATTCATTTATTAAGACAATTAAATGTGCAAAATATTAAATATTAAATTTCAAACAATCTTTATTCACAAGAACGAAATGGAAACATAGTTTGATTATTAAACCAGTCTTTAGAATTTAAGAAACTATTTCTTGAAAATTTAAAAATCTTTATAGACATTCTATTAAAATAACGAAACTGTTTCTAACCTTTCGGCCACCTGAAGCAACAAAATGTTGCTCTCACTTTAATTAAACTTTACAAGAGAAAACCATGTGTTCCTCTACTATAAAGATAAACCAGAGTCAATAAAAAAATCGATAATACTTAACAGTTTTCATTTTAGTATTTGTTTCTATATACATTTTACTAACACTTTTGACATATGTTTCCCATTCAGGCGCAGTCACCGTTAAGTGAATATCACTTCGGTGTTGCATCGACTTAGTGTTTAATCAGCTACAGTAACCAGAAGTGTTTTGTTTCTTTATGACACTGCTTCCACTCTTTGAACGTCACGTTGGTGTTACAACGACTTTGTGTTTAATTACCTATATATATTTAGTGTTTAATCAGTTAAAATGCCTGAAATTTTCGTTTTAACAGTATCCTTATTCGACGAACATCACATTAACTTTACACTTTACTAAAGAGTTCAATAATGTCAGCTATTCAGACATTATCCTTCTAAATATCAGGCAAGTGAAAATTATATTGGTTAAAAAGAGCGT
>NW_013666762.1:204467-234062 GCF_000517525.1 Limulus polyphemus
GGGGGCGTTATAAAGTTACGGTCAATCCCACTATTCGTTGGTAAAAGAGTAGCCCAAGAGTTGGCGGTGGTTGGTGATGACTAGCTGCCTTCCCTCTAGTCTTACACTGCTAAATTAGGGACGGCTAGCGCAGATAGCCATCGTGTAGCTTTGCGCGAAATTCAAAACAAACAAAAACAAACATCGTTCTAAAAGAACAGAAAGTTCCCGTTGTCCGCTTCTCGTCGTAACAATAGCAACAGTAATATAAAATAAATTCTATATTGAAGCTAGAGTCTTGGTTGTCTCCTGCCGACAGCTGTGTTTTAGACTGATTACAACAGCCTTCAATAAGATTGGACCGTCACACTGAGTCAACTGGATGAAGTGTTCTACCAGAAACCACTGTTTTTCCCATCCCTGATCCTATAACTACGGTTGCGTGTATTCCTAATTGATCACAAAATTGTTCTAATCTTCAACAAGCAGCACGTTGGGGGGGGGGGGGGGCTGACAGCGGGATGCAAAGCCGTCAATTGTGAAGTACGGAGGTGGATATTGTCAAGAGTTGGAAATGAATTTTCACCCCTTCTAGATCGACTCTTTCCCAAACTATTCAACCTGATCTGAAGTGTTAACACAGAGATTTTATAACATAAAAATACAATATTATTTAATTATGAATGCATTACAATGTTTGCATTGAAAACATAAAATTCTAATAATAACAATAATGAGGTTAAAATCATGTGACGCGCTGCAACACACTGACCAATTCTTAATGGATTTTTGAAAATTTAATTCTAAAAAATTATTACATGATAATTATATACATAGAATGTTTAATCATTTCGCGTTTCATACATTTAAAGTAACTGAAAGTTTCAAGTTGAAACTAGACTAGTATTGTTTATAATTACTTATACATTTTACAAGTTCATTCTTATTAAAAAGTCGAGCTAAGCAATAATATATCAAAAATATTAAAATAAAATCAAATATTGTAAAATGAATTTATCTAATTCCAACTTGAATACATCTTCCGATAATGAGTTCCCTTTAGGATACTATTGCACATACAAACACCAAAAACGAAACGCTTCAGTCCTTATAAGGAATTTATAAACTCTATCAAGCAACTAAAATTATGTCTAGAAATATGTATGATTTTCCTCTGATCAAGCTGTGGATAATACTGACTGTTTTCTTTCCTCTGATTAAGTTGTGGATAGCACTGACCGTTTTCTTTCCTTGATTAAGCTGTGGATAATACTGACTGTTTTCTTCCTTGATTAAGCTGTGGATAATACTGACTGTTTTTTCTTTCTTCTGATTAAGCTGTGGATAGTACTGAACGTTTTTCTTTCCTCTGATTAAGTTGTGGATAGTACTGACCGTTTTTCTTTCCTCGGATTAAATTGTGGATAGTACTGATCGTTTTTCTTTCCTTGGATTAAATTGTGGATAGTACTGACCGTTTTTCTTTCCTCTGATTAAGCTGTGGATAGTACTGACTGTTTTTCTTTCCTCTGATTAAGCTGTGGATAGTACTGACTGTTTTTCTTTCCTCGGATTAAGCTGTGGATAATATTGACTGTTTTTTCTTTCCTCTGATTAAGCTGTGGATAGTACTGAACGTTTTTCTTTCCTCTGATTAAGTTGTGGATAGTACTGACTGTTTTTCTTTCCTCTGATTAAGCTGTGGATAATACTGACCGTTTTTCTTTCCTCTGATTAAGCTGTGGATAATACTGACCGTTTTTCTTTCCTCTGATTAAGCTGTGGATAATACTGACCGTTTTTCTTTCCTCTGATTAAGCTGTGGTAATACTGACTGTTTTTTCTTTCCTCTGATTGAGCTGTGGATAGTACTGACTGTTTTTTTCTTTCCTCTGATTAAGCTGTGGATAGTATTGACCGTTTTTCTTTCCTTTGATTAAGCTGTGGATAATACTGACTGTTTTTCTTTCCTTTGATTAAGCTGTGGATAATACTGACTGTTTTTCTTTCCTCTGATCATGCTTCTCAGTGGCTCAGTGTTAAGTCTGGGGACTTGTAAAGCTAAAAATGGGTTTCGATACCGATGGTGGAGAGAGCACAGATAGCCCAGTGTGTAGCTTTATACTTAACAATAAACAAGCAAACCTTCTGGTTTTCAGTTCTATATTAGGGATGGCTATGCCTAAATACTAGAGGTATCGGACTCGGTTATATGTCGCGTAAGGTGCCATTAAGATAAAAAATATTAAAATATATAAATATTTACAGTCGCTTGCATTGTCATAGTTATAATAGTTACATACATACCAATTTTCAACACAGGGTTCGTTTGAGTAACAAATTGTGACCCTTTCAGTGTTTCCTCAGTTTGAATTACGTCATCAGTTGTAAAGCAAGGGTCTGAAAGACCTTGAGGCAAGATTTTCTGTGGGTTGTCCCTCCCTGTTCTCCCACAATCACGCTCGTTCAATAATATTTACTGATGTAGCTAATTTGATATATACAAACAAAGAGCACTGAGACGCAACCGTTCTTCATATTTTAATACGTAAACATCACATTTACTAAATTCTAACACAGAATCACCAAACCTTCTGTTTTAAATTCATAAATCGCTCATCACACGTAGTGGTAATTCGACTGGATTTTATCTTTAGGATCAATATTTATTAAACAAACTTTCAACGCTTCTCTTAAAAACTGATTTGTCTCCAGAAGTGTACGCCCCCCCCCCCCACTGGCACAGCGGTATGTCTGCGGACTTACAACGCTAGAAACCGGGTTTCGATACCCGTGGTGGGCAGAGCACAGATAGCCCTTTGTACAAACAAGTGTACAATATTATTGATAAAAGTTATGATAAATGCTCTTCAATCGTTTACATTTTTTAAATTACACTGCCTCCCACTACTGTCGTAGCAATATATTTTATTATTTATCGTTTATTATTTTGGTATACATTATGCTCACGTGCGCTCACTATAGTACTTCGTATTATCGCGTATCAGCTATAACCGGAAGACAGCTTCCTAAGTTGAGTCGAAATCTTGCTGAATAAAAACAGGATTTTTTAAAACTTTCTGTCAAATATCACCGTATCATGTTCTTTATTATTATAATAATTATTAACTAATTTTCGGATCGACATTCTGTCGCTTGTATGTCTGTCCCTTTGGGTAGTTGCCCCAACTACTCTTACACTCGTGTACGTTCTTTATTTATAGTTTTTATCGCGTGCTCATTGGTATCTGTATAGTGCGAAATATATATTGCTTGCTATTTGAGAATACAGCGCTCTAACTCTGTTACATACGACCTCTTCCCGTTGCTCAGCGGTGAGCTTATGAAGTTAACAATCTGGACTTGATACCTGTGGTGGGCACAGCCCAAATAACCCACTATGTAGCTTTGTGCTTAACAACAACAATTAATCAAAGGCCATTTTCTAGAAGAAATAATCAACTTCTGGTAATATTAAGTAAGAGCTTCATAAGACATGTGATATATGAGTTTATAAGTTATTTTTCTCATGAAATAAATACAACCATGTTCAGAATAGACAGGGTCAAATAATATATTTTGTTATTTTTACATATAATTTTCAAATAAATCGTACATTGAAGCAAATCATAATACTTCTTAATAAGTCAATCACATATGGTATGTTAAATGTGTTCAACAGACGCCAGTTTTTTGAGTTGATTTGAACTTTTGCCCATGCCAAGCATTTCAAAGTCTTTGAAACATTTTGTTCATATTTTTAGTGTCAGATTTTACTGTAACACATAAACATGCTAAACGTTGCTAGTTTTTTGACACATTTTGTATATTCAAAGGCTTGTCAAACAATTCGTACGTGTCAAATGTTTGTACATGTACATGTCAGGCGTCTCTGATTTTATCTGACAACTTTTGCATATCAAGTTTCTCAAGTTTTGTGAAATACTTTGTACATGTCAAGATTCTCAACTTTTATGAAACAAAGTGCAAGCAATACGATCCAAGTTTTTTTAACCCTTTGAACAGGCGAAAGTACCCAGTTGTTTAAAACAATGTGCAGGTCAAATGACCCAAGGTGTTTTTTTAATCCTTTGTAAAGGTTAAGATTCCCAAGACTTTTTTGAAATATGTCGTAGTTGCTAAATGTTTAAAGTTTTCTGCGTCTCAAATACTTGGAAACACTTTATAATTGTGAAGCGATCTAATATTTTTGGAACATTTTGAATCATTACTGTTACACCGATATTTTAGAAATTAGGGACACTGAATCGTACGATATATGGTAAGCGTCCCATTTACGTAAAAATTCGCTTCGGACCTAAGGGAGAACTGCAAAAGTGACTGTCAAATCTCACTATTAATCCTTCAAATTGGAGTAGCCCGCCTGAAAAATTGTCGGTAGGTGCTGTTGACTAGCTGTCTTTCCTCTAGTCAATTAGTTTAAAACTAGGGACAACTATGCGTAGGTAGCCCTTGCGTGGCTTTCCTTAAAACTCTTAAATAAACAAACCGTTAGAAACTACAGATATTTAAATCTTCTTTGACATTCAGAGCAAAAAAATAGATAGAAAACCAGACAAAGGACAGCACTATTTATATTTCGTTTTCAAAGTAATGTAATAATATAAATATAACTATCATCAATAGCACTGATAATTATAATGATATATTGTTTCAGAATAGTCTGAAAATAATCTCATCATCTATGGTAATTATATATATTATTATGTATTAATAACATTGGACACTGTTAATTAAAAGTGATGATTGTTTATTAATAGCGTACTATTGTCTGCTTTGTTGAAGTGACTGACGTTTCGCTTATGTAAATACACGTATCCAGTAATGTATGTGCATGTGTTTAGTCGCACTTTTTTCCGACAAAGTACTTATTAATACCATATGGCGAGTGGCTAGCATCAGATAGCGTCGTCTCAACACACAAGGGAATGTGACTGTAGGGTAAGAAAAACACACGATGTTAAATTCTATGTCTGTTTCAAATTTCCAATACATTAATTATGTATATTTATTTCATATAGCAACGCCGACATTATAACATGTATAGTCAATAACCTTATAGACACATGCAGTAAGCAAAGAAATGTGAGTGCATGTTTGGGCTAACTAAAGTAATTAGTATATTTGTGATATAAAAAAGGTACTGTTTGAATTCTTGCATGTCCGTTGCAGTGCCTCAAAATAAGGCTTAGCTCAAATTGAAAAGTAATTAAATCTATCTGTTATCTTTCTTTATCTTATTCACTTTTATAACGTGATTCAATATAAAAATGGAGCGAAACGACACTTTACGAACACTGTTTTATAGTACACCAAGAAGTAACAAATCAGGCAGAAGAAGGATCCATTTCATCTCTTCAAGTAATAATCCAAAAAATACCCCTACAAACAGGTAGAATCATTAAGCCTTTAATTAATAATATAAAGGATATCCAACAAAACACTTGAAATAAAATACTTAAGCATAATATGGTCCAAGATACAGTAATTCAGACTGTTAAATTCATAGAATATCCATTAATTGGATATCTATGATACATATCTAATCAGACAGGTACTCATTGATTTTTTAATTAATAATCCAAACGATATTCAACAAGGCACTTTAATTCAGATAAAATACTTAAATATAAAATAGTCCAAGACCCAGCAGTTCAGACGGTTATATTCAGAGAATATCCACTGAATGACTATCTATGATATATACCCAACCAGACAGGCAGATTCATCCCATTTTACAGCAATAAAGAGGTACTCAGCTAGACAACTAGACTTAAATAAGATTTATTACGTAAACCCCTAAGAGATAGTTTCAAACAGGAAGATTCAGACTAAACTTTTAAGTAATATTCTGAAGGATATCCATTCGAATAAGGAAATTCAGACTAAACTTTTAAGTGATATTATGAGGGATATTCATTCGAATAAGGAAATTCAGACTAATCTTTAAGTAATATTCTGAATGATATCCATTCGAATAAGGAAATTCAGACTAAACTTTTAAGTGATATTATGAGGGATATTCATTCGAATAAGGAAATTCAGACTAAACTTTTAAGTGATATTCTGAAGGATATTCATTCGAATAAGGAAATTCAGACTAAACTTTTAAGTAATATTCTGAATGATATCCATTCGAATAATGAAATTCAGACTAAACTTTTAAGTGAAATTCTGAATGATATCCATTCGAATAAGGAAATTCAGACTAAACCTTTAAATGATATTATGAGGGATATTCATTCGAAAAGGGAGATTCAGATTCTTCCCTGCTTAAACAATTATATATTTGAATATTGTTTAGGAATTTTTTAGAATACGTTCTTAAGTAGTACTCCAAGAGACATATGTCCAGGCAAGTAGAATCAGATTAAAATTTAAGAACTCTAAGATACATTGTTTCTAGGTGGGTAATTTAGATAAATTTGGTTCCAAGCACAAGTAAACTCATATAAACAGGTTCGAGATTTCGGGTCGTGGGATGTAAATATCAGAGAGAGAGTCAAAATATGTTTTATTTGTATTTTCCCCACTGAAATACAACAAAAATGTGCTTATTTCGCTTTTTTGTGATCATCGTCAAAGAGCTTTGATTGTGAAAAATTCCACATGTGGTTGATGATGTCAATTGTTCATTATACAAGTCCAAAAGCCAGTGATTTAAGTTGATAACTTGTCATTTGTTTAGTTGGCTTGGCCTAGTGTTAGCGTGTCGGGCTGTTCATCAATAGATCTTAGGTTCGAGCCGCAATATGCTGTTAAACACATTCTACAATTTCATCTGTTGAGTCGTTACAACTGTGACAGTTAAATCAGTTACTAGCTGTGTAAGTGGAGAGTGTTAATGACTGATTGCCGTTCCTCTAGCCAGTAGTTTTAACTTAGAAATTGCCATATCTGAACTTCGGGATTTCTGATATTCCTGCTTAATCCTCGTGTCGCTTAAGGTGCCGTTCTGATTGAAAACACCAAATATCAAACAAGTTCCCTATTGTTACTAAGTTACTTGTGAATGACCATTTGAGACATTGTTAGCACATACCACAATTAAGTTAATCTAAAAATCATTCAGAATACACACTAAAGTGTTTACGCATGTATGAATCCTTACCTGTAAGTATTTATTTAAAGTATCTATAATATATTTTAAAAAAGTATTAATTGTATTAAAAACTTCTTTTAAGTTTGATAATTCAAAATATCTCACTATTATTATAAAATAATAAAATTAGTTTTTAACAAAATAAAATCGCTTGGGTCATCTGGATCTCATTGTAGTAATTAAGGTTTAATTCGGTTTCAGACCTAGACTATGGTTTAGAAACTAATGAATTAAAAAGTGTCTTTTTTATGTGTAATCTTATTTTAATTACCTGTTTATAGTTAGTTGATAGGTTAACAGTCTTAATTTAATGAAGTGTCGTACGGCATTATTGATTGTCAGTTGAAAGGCTAACGATCTGAGTTTAATGAAGTGTCATATTAAAATGTTGAATGACTAGTTGGAAAGATAACGGTCTGAGTTTAATGAAGTGTCATGACACATTGTTGAATGACTAGTTGATAGGATAACGGTCTGAGTTTAATGAAGTGTCATGACACATTGTTGAATGGCTAGTTGATAGGATAACGGTCTGAGTTTAATGAAGTGTCATAACACACTGTTGAATGGCTAGTTGATAGGATAACAGTCTGAGTTGAATGAAGTGTCATGACACATTGTTGAATGGCTAGTTGATAGGATAACGGTCTGAGTTTAATGAAGTGTCATGACACATTGTTGAATGGCTAGTTGATAGGATAACAGTCTGAGTTGAATAAAGTGTCATAACACATTGTTGAATGGCTAGTTGATAGAATAACGGTCTGAGTTTAATGAAGTGTCATGACACATTGTTGAATGGCTAGTTGATAGGATAACGGTCTGAGTTTAATGGCGTACTTGGCATAGCTTTTCTTTGAGTTTTGAGTTCCTTAAACACATTCAATGACGTATAATGTGAACATGAAATTTCTCTTTCACTGCCCATATGTTAACCAGATTTAACCCCTCACCTCTCCATTTTCTTATGCTTATTAACTAATTTATCTGTACTCCCTAGCGGATAGTCTTCCCTTTTCCACATGGTCTTGTCTTTGTTATTTACTTGTCTTCAAATTCCACACATTTAAACACCTCATGGCATCCTTGTGGTCCCACAAGTCGTATTTGAGTATGGTCAAATTGTTCCTCCAACAATATGTTAAACAGTTAGTGGATGGTACTGAATAAACTAAAATGTCCTCAAATCCCAAACATGCTCATATTTATTATCAATGCTTGAAAAATTCAGTACCTGTATTTTTATCATCCTAGTAATCTTAAAACTAGCTAGATCCTTACTTCTGTTGTTGCTAAACGTTTACTTGTACTTACTCAAAGAGCAATGAGCCTTAAATACGTTTTTTTCTGCTACATTCTGTTATCAAGATTTTAGGTTTTGAAAAAAAAACATATATTACAATATTTTCTACGATTACAGATAAATCGTCAAACTAAGCGTCAGAGATTTATTTTGACAACTATAATTTTGTAAAAAAAAGGCCAAAATAGAAAAGTTGCTAACTAAGTCTGGTTTTAATGTCACACATTTTTGGTCAGCTCAAACACAATCCGTAAAATACAAGAAGGAAATTAGGCTAAGATTAATAAGTAACTTTAAATGAGATATATGAGGTACACGTGTTAGTTAATATAGTTTAGAAAATCAAAACTGGCTATATAATTATTTTTGATAACATTTTGACCAAATTCGATTAATCACTAAAGGAACGATGTAAAAGTAAACTATGAAATACATATCTGTACTTCAAAATAAAACAAAAAGTCCTAAACGAAAAATAAATTAAAGTTTTCATGCCTGAGTACTATTTCACCTCTTGAAACCGCTGTCTGCAGGTCAGTTTGCGTGAAAAATTTTAAATGTATTTTTTTGTTTTTGAAGTAAATCATTTAAGAACGATATCCACCACCCAAATGTTTCTTATATAAGAATCAACTGCACTGTGCTTCTAAATAAACTGTAGCAGTGACATCACCTTTTCTTTAAGTTATTTTGTTGGTTTTGAATTTTGCTCAGTTACACGAGGGCTATCTGCGCTAGCCGTCCCTATATTAACAGTGTAAGACTAGAGGGAAGGCAACTAGTCATCACCACCCACCGCCAACTCTTGGGTTACTCTTTTACCAACGATTAGTGGGATTGACCGTCACGTTATAACGCCCCAGGTCTTCTGTTTTAGAGAATGTAAATACAAATTGAAAATATTATGAATGTACACTGATGTCCGAGATTAAAGTTTGTACCTTATTCTAATACATTATATTTTGGCATCCATGAAATTGTTAATGAGTTCAGTATATTGCTACGCTGAAATAATTTGATTTATCCTGATATCTCAAATTTTACATAATATTATGAAAGAACTGACTGAGTGTTTTTCTATGCTGAAATCTTCTAATTTGTCCCAATGTCTCAACTTAAATGTTATACGAGTTTGTGAAAGAACTAACTGAGTATGCTGCTACGCTGAAATAATTGTATTCGAGTTATCAGTACAAGGTAACTGATTTCAGTTTAGATATCAAAACAAATTATATGATTCGTAAGGTCAATAATGATTTGGGCACATAGCAACGCAGGTATTTTTTTCGAAAGTAATTCTAACAATACAGTCTGATTTTTAACGTGTGTTAGTGTTAGCGACATCTTGGTTATTTCGTTCAAAAGAATACGACCGTGTTTCCTTATAATTAAAATAAAAGGATACTTATAATTGTATTTATCAACCTGAAATGAGCTCACTACACCTAAATACGCTTGAAATAACATAACTTTGTATATTTCATATTATCAAGCTCTGTATTCTCTAAACATTCATGATCCTTAGTTTAATATTCTGAATATCATAGAAATATAAATATTTACCTGAACACGTGCTTCACTGAGATCCAAGCGCATGGCCAACTCCTCGCGGGTAAAGACGTCAGGATATTGAGTTTTTTCAAAAGCACGCTCCAACTGGTGGAGCTGAAAGGTTGTGAAAGTTGTCCTGCTCCTCCGAATCTTCCGAGGCTTATCAGAGTACAGGTCTTCATCATTGGACCCTCCCTCGCTGTCCGGTCTACCTCCTGATCGGTCCATGTCTGTGGAAGAAGCTGAAGTCTCAGGGAAAGTAGAACTGGTCGTAATGGCATGGGATTCTCCTGAAGAATTCGAAACGGTGTAGACTTCCTCTTTCTGGTCATCTTGAGGGACCGTTTGGGATCTGGGTGAACTACAGCTCGTTGTGACGTTCAGAAACTTCTCTTTACCAGTGTAAGAGTGTCTTGAAAATAATTTTGTCTTCATCACTGCTTAGGGTTTGAAAACCTTCCTTAACTGTTAAATACATTAAAAACTAGTTTTACTACACGCTATAGGTTCAATAAGGGAAGGTCCACACATTTCTCAAGTTTCCTGTGTTATTATAGTTTACTAAGCTACGGGTGAGAAATCCAAACATTGTTCTTATAAGTGTTCTTTACAGTGCGATCACCAGTTACAAGCAAGTGGAGTTGAGTCTAATTTTACTATTGCTTAAAGAAAGTGAAAACACTGACTATACCGACGGTATTATCTAAAATATGATGGACTAACTTTTCCTTCCTGTGATAGCAAAGTTGAGAGTATCACACCGTTCTATGCTATTTCTTTTTTCTTTTCGTTTTAAGTTACAACTGAACTCGAGCGGATTTCGAACACATGTTCACATCTCCTCAATACTAACTGCTTTAGTTATGTGGTTTCTAAGGCCTCAAATCTCAATAATAATGCCATTAATTTTATCGAAATCCGTTCCGTCTCGCTATTATTTTCCTTTAGAAAAACTTACACATCTAATGAGTATACACATGCATAATAATTTGTACAAATATTGAATAGTCTTAAAGCCCCAGTAAATGAGGATTTTGACATCATCAAACGGAATATATGTATATATGACACTGGTGATAAAATATTACATCGTCAAAAACGTATAACTAGGCATCATCTACATTACAAGTATTTTGTTCATCGGGTATGATCTTCGTGCAATAAACAGATCCTGCAAGTTTTAAAAGGCTGTCGTATAAATACGTTTATTTGTCTTGTTTTAGAACTTAGTGGTCCAGTTTATTAATATTTATTTTACATTCCTACTGAACAATTAACATAATTTCACATTTTCTGTAGACCTAAAGTTTGTTTGTTTGTAGTTAAGTACAAAGCTATGCAATGGGCTATCTGTGTTATGCTCGCCAAGGGTATTGAAACCTAGTTTTTAGCATTATAAGCCTTCAGACTTACCGCTGTGCCACTAGGGGGCGTAGGTCTACAGAAAACATTTATCTTCGTTTTTTGTGTAGTCGGGTATGGCCTAGTGGTTAGCGTGCCCGGACTGTGAATCAATGAATTCATGGTTCGCGTCCCGTTTGTACAAAAAACGCGCTCCGAATTTTGGAGCCGTGAGTGCGCTGGGGGTCTCAGTCCCCTCGTTTGGTAAACACTTCCTTAAATTGTACCCTGCCTTGTGAACCTCATAAACAGAGAGAAACAACAGTAAGGAAAAATTCTAAGGGAATTTTTATGAACAGCCAATACTTTAATGTAGCGAATGAAAGTACACGTTTCCTTCGTTTAGTCAGATATTTTCTAATCATAGCTAGAAAAAGCTTTCAGTAAGGCTTAATAAAACAAAAATACAGAAATTACATTCTGTTAGCATGTGAATCTGAAGGCCCGTGGTTCGTATCCCGTTGCTGCAAAATTTAGTTCCACTCTTTGCGGCTAAGGGTGCGTTATAAGAGTAACGGTCAAATTTTACATTTCGATTAGAATAGCTTAAAAGTTGGCGGTGGACGGACATGCCTAGCTGCCTTGCCTCCGGTCAATCTGTTCAAAATTAGAGATGGCCTGCGTACGTGGCCTTTGTGTAGCTTCGTGCTAATATTCGAAACAAACAAACAAACGTAAAGTGCTTGTGAAAAGGGAGGTAAAATTAAAAATAATCAAACATGGCTATGTAATATTTCCAGTACATGATTAGTGGCACTTCAGTGGCTCAGAATGTCGGTTTACTAGAGTTTATAGGCACGTTCTAAAGAAAAATATGTTAAAGTACAATTCCTGAAAGTGTGATATTGGACAGTAATGATATAGTAGGTAGTGTTCAACTGAGCTCGGAATTTCGGTACTTTCCAAATGGACAAATTCACGGCTGTGAATAAATCATTCATTTAATTTTTCTGTCTTAACCCATCTATAAACAAGCATGAAAATATTCACTATACAAAAATTGATGTTTTTTTGCCTTATTCGTAAATTATTTTGATCTATTCAGTTTTTCATATACTTTTAATACAATTTGTATAGCTATACAGTTTTAATTAATTTTTACCAATAAGTGTCTTATTAGCCCCCGAGGAGATGAAATTTGGACTGGTTTGGTTTGTTTTGAATTTCACTCAAAGCTACTCGATAGCTATCTGTGCTAGCCGTTCCTAATTTTGAACATATAGACTAGAGGAAAGGTAGTTAGTCAGAAGCACCCACCGCCAAAACTCTTGGGCTACCGTTTTATCATCGAATAATGAGATTGACCGTCACATTGTAACGCCTCCACGGCTGAATAGGCGAGGACGAACTTTGAAAAGCAAAATAATAGACCTGGAATGTCTAACAACAGTAATATATTTTTTTCTTGTGTCTAATCTAAGTTGGTTAGGGTGCTCGACTCGTAATCTCCGGGTCGCGGGTTCGAATCCCCGTCCTACCAAACATGCTCGCCCTTTCAGCCGTGGGGGCGTTATAACGTGACGGTCAATCCCACTATTCGTTGGTAAAAAGAGTAACCCAAGAGTTGGTGGTGGGTAGTTATAACTAGCTGCCTTATCTCTAGTCTTACACTGTTAATGTAGGGACGGTTAGCGCAGATAGCCCTCGTGTAACTTTGAGCGAAATTCGTAACAAACAAACAATTTTAGTTTTATTATCCATCAATTTTTGTTTTCACGTGCTTTGTATATTGCTAGACAGCTGATAAAGACGATAAATTTAGAGTTTATTTCACCCAAAAATTTTAATCTGAAAAAAATAATAAATAAATATATATATGCTATAGGTAAAGAGGAGGGGGGATTGAAACTGTATGTTTCTGTGTATTAATTATTGCAGCAATATAGTGTAGAACTATAAGAGTTGAATCCACCCTAACATTATGTTTTAGCTGACTAATTACTGTAATATTCAGGTATCCTATAATGTCAAGTCACGAGTGCATGACCTGTAAGAATAGGTAAAAAAAGCTCATGTCCTAGCCTAAAAGTTTTAAAAACCAGTAAAAGGAAAATAACTAATCATATTAATATTAGAATTGGACTTTATTCCTCAGTCAAATATTGAATTCGAAATATTCCAAGCACATGTGAATATATCAATGTGGTTATGCTTTGAGAGAATGGACAAAAAATGTATTATATTTGGAGTATTCCAAGCATCTGTGAATATATCAACATGATTTTGAGAAAATGGTATACAAAGTATCATATTTGGGGTATTCCAAGCATCTGTGAATAATATCAATATTATTTCGTTCTGAGAAAATGGTGTTAAATGTATTATATTTGGGTTATTCCAAGCATCTGTGAATAATATCAATATTATTTCGTTCTGAGAAAATGGTGTTAAATGTATTATATTTGGGTTATTCCAAGCATCTGTGAATAATATTAGTATGATTTCGTTCTGAGAAAATGGTGTTAAATGTATTATATTTGGGTTATTCCAAGCATCTGTGAATAATATCAATATGATTTCGTTCTGAGAAAATGGTGTTAAATGTATTATATTTGGGGTATTCCAAGCATCTGTGAATCATATCAAAGTGATTACTTTCTGAGAGAAAGTTTTAAATGGAAGAGTTTATATCCTATCTATAGTGAATCTTTGGTTATGTCTAATAAAATAAAAGCATGACACGTAATTCATAACAAAGAATTGTGACACTATTTCCAATCTCATGCAAAAACATCTATTAAGACACTGTTAAACTTCCGATAAAACTGAATTCATATGATAAATATTCCGTACAATAATAAGATTGTGTTACATCAGGGCAGTATACAGTGTAGTGGGTTGTAGTTCTTAGGAACTGCGTCTTTCATATATCACGGGAAATGAAATAATTTTGAGATATAAACAATCCATCGGGAAGTATATTTGGAGAAAATCAGATTGATATTGGATAGTAAAAAGTTTATAAATTGAACTTAGAAGTTTTATTTTGTTTTTCGTGCACTGAAAATATTTAAACATTTATTTCTAAAGATATTTTTTCAAATCGTTTTTAACCAGTTATGTGCAAAACAAAGCAGAATTCAAGAAAAAGTCGACAACATTCATGCAAGCAAATGAAACTGAATCACTTTATTAAAATTTCACGTGTGACGTTAACAAATTAAGAATTGATGAGATCGTGTCTTGTATCCTAAACCTTATATATGGGGAAACTCGTCTTCTACAATATGAATTCCCAAATCAATAGAGAAATATCGACAGATAAACAGACTCGATATATATATATATGTGAATCATAGAAGTTTATGAAGGACACACAAATATGATATGGCTGTGATATAAAATACTTTTATTGTATTTCAATATTTGTATTTCTATGATTTTATTATTATAATACGGTATGTGTATGGTTAAACTTAAATCAGATTTTTTATTTTAAATTAAGCCAACGCAATGGAAGAGCTTAACAAATAATACATATAGTTAATGACAAAGTACACGAAAAGCCTATATGTCATTAAAATAAAGACATACATAAATTTATTTATGTCCTTGCATACTTTAGGCTGATAAAGATGAATGCTCATTTACTAATTAATGATTTTGGCTTAAGCTTGAAAGCTTTTATTTTTCCATAAGCCTAATAGTTAGTAATCTTAGTTTCTGCTCATTATTTCTATTTCCAATCCTTGACTTAAAAAATTACTTATTTATTTCATTCTTCTTTAATTGAACATTATTTTGTAGTTTATCTTAAAAGCTTTTATTTGATGCAAGAGCATTACAAATACATATTGTTTAAAATGTATACTGATTATTACTCCGTAATTCGTACCAACAATTAATACATTATTACTCCATACGTCGTACTGACAATTAACACATTATTACTCCATAAGTCGTACTGACAATTAATACATTATTACTCCATAAGTCGTACTGACAATTAACACATTATTACTCCATAAGTAGTACTGACAATTAACACATTACTCCATAAGTCGTACTAACAATTAATACATTATTACTCCATAAGTCGTATTGCCAATTAACACATTATCACTCCATAAGTCGTACTGACAATTAATACATTATTACTCCATAATTCGTACCAACAAGTAATACATTATTACTCCATAAGTAATACTAGCAATTAATACATTATTACTCCATACGTCGTACTAACAATTAATACATTTTTCATCACTAAATACTTTAATTTGAAAAAAATGTCGCAGTTTTATTGAAATTAGAAAAGATTAAGTCTACTGCGAACAAGTCCCATATGTTATTAATCTACTTTCTATTCGTAAGTTTTATTTTTGTGTAGACAAGGTACTTATCAGAATTAAAATCTAAAATACCGTATTTTGACTCTGCAAAGCAAAATAGTAAATTCCGTTCCTTACAAAACAATACGTCATGATTATATAACGAGGTTTTTAATTTAGGTTCTGTGTATAATGTGTAGAGAAGGTAAAAAAGTAAACGTTGAAAATGTAATGAAAACTATTGATAAATAATTCGTAGTTCCCTATTATTTCCTTCCAACTTATTAAATAAATCGCACGCAATCAGGAGATAGACTTACCGATTTTGTTTGCCATTCGAAAATCCAGGGCTTGATCAGCTTGAAGCTGGCCCGACTCGGTAAGAGTAAACACCGGGGAACCATTAAGGCAGGGCGAGAGAAAAGCAGATTTGGAAGAGAGCATGTCTTTCTTCGGTGCTAGGAGCTGCTCGATGCTGTGAAGAGAAAAACGTGCTGGATTTTGTTTGTCTTGGAGGCTAGTGGATTGACAAACATGGTGTTGTACATCCTTGCTCATCATGCCGGAGTGCGGAAGAGATTATATGAAGAGTCTTTGATACGCAATCTGAGAATACTATAGTTATTAATTACTTAACGTTATTTTTTTTTTAACGGGCAAGCTTCACTGGCTTCTACTTTTGATTGTGAGGCTTAGCGAGCGCAAACTTTCTTAGAGGTCGAACATCTATCAAAACGACCAACGAAATTTCAACACGTTAAAAAAAATACATACTTTTGAATATTAATATAGAATTCCTAAAATAAGAAAAATCATAAGTTATTCACTTACGTTACCCTACTTATGGGATATATCGTTTCACATGTCTAAGGGGTACTAATTTTAAAGATAATGAATAGATTCCGGATTGTTTGCTGTGCTAAAATTCGGAGAAGACCAACTGGAGACGCCCCCTCAGAATCTGTCTGCACCTTGCTCTGTCTGAATCTTCAGCTTAATGGAGAACTATCCTGTTAACGAAGTTAGCCATGATCCAGCATAGAGCAGTATCTGTGCACATGTTTCTTCACCGTTACTCGATACGATTTGATTGGTCCCTTGTGTCAGTTATCTTGTTCGAGTTCGGTCCTCGCGCTGCTTCCCATGTTGTTCTGTAATTTGTGAGGCGGAGCCTGATTGGCGAATACCCAGGCAAGTAGAATAGTCTGAGTGCTCTTGGTAAATCCTCTAAATCCCCGCAGCGCGATTTCCTCCCTCCCTCGATATCTCCTCTTTAAAGGAGTTAAGTACAGCTAAGCCAGCCCGCACCCAACCATCGGACCAAGTAATTGATTCTCTCTCTACACCCAGTTTCAACGCGTACTTTGTATTTACCTGAACCCTCTGCACCTAGTTCATTACGTGGCTAATCCCTTTTCAGCGCCCCCAAGCGGCCCGTCGAGCGTGAAACAAGTGGACAATGGTATTGAGCTCAGCCCATTAGCTGTCTCTATTCAGAAAAAGCGATCGGGACAAATGCAAAACAGGTAGCAATGAGAGGTAATTGTTGTTCGTCCACTTTCCCACCTATATCTTGACACATTCAGGCGCGAGTCCATCCAAACCCTGCCCATTTTCACTGCTACTCTTATCTTCAGTGACAGACTTGGTACTGTAGGGAGTATTTACAAGATAGAATAGGCCTAATTACCTCAATAAGAGAGACTAGCTCAGCAACAAAACAGCTGCTGTGAGGAGACGCGGCTCGACAACCTTCCCAACTTCTTTCCCATTTCCCCGTGCCTGTAGAAAGTGGGACCGGTTATTTACTTAGAAGATTATTTGCTATTTTTCCAACAGCAGGGGGTCCATTTCGCAAATCTTGTCTTTCTTCGGCAAGTGAATCCAAGTTATTTTTGACCGCCAATTACGTTCTCTTACGGATATATATATATATTTTACACTTTGCTTTAATCACTAAAACTTCAAGTACTTATTAAAGATTAGACTTACATAAACAAATACTTTTGTATATTTACAGAAAGTTTCGTTACGGAAAAGGGGTCGTTTGATATCATGATAGAAAATCAAATATTGTGCTTGCAGCCTAACATTACAACATCACATCAGAATTGCAGTGTAAACACTTACGTTTATAAAACGGTTAGTTACTATATATAATTACTATTGATTATATACAATAAACATGAAAAAAGTTAAATAATAAAATGAACTGCTAGCCCCCAGCTCGAAAAACTATGAAAAAAAAAGTAAGGTTCTATACCACTTGTATTGCAATTTTCTCCTTGTCAGTTTTCGGTTGCAAGTGTTAACCACACCTCTAACATGAAACACGAGCCACGAGGACACTTCGTCAGCAAACTCGTCAACAAACTGGCGGCCTCTTGGTGAGCCTTTTCGGCAGAGTGAAAAAACAAACAGTGCTGCTACTGTTTGCTGCGTGGGCTGTTCCGTTCCATTTCCATCCTATTACGGCTAGTCTACTCTGCTAGGGGTCAGGGGGGGATAAGGACTATTCAACTGATAAGTAAGTCAATTTATGAAGTTGAACATATAAATATATAATTTTTTCTGTTTACTTACTTAACGGTCGAACCGGAGAAGTGTATACTGTCAGACATGTTGTACACCAGTTTGAACTGACTGTAAGATGTTTAGAAGAAACGTCGGGAGAAAAGCTAAACGAAGAACGTAAAGGTTGTCCCGTTAAAATCTGTTAAGAGGGCAAATTAAACTTTATTATACATGCCCGTCTAAAGCAATAAAATACAAGTAACTTGTAATAATTCAAGTCAAATTAATCTTAATGTTTCACTCAATACGATGTATTTGCCTGCTGTTTTATTCAAGGTATAGGAACAGGCAACGGTAATAGAAATGTGTAACTTTGCAATGAGGTAACGTCTCTGTTATAGCAGAATAATGACGTAGGAACAAATGTACTTGCTGTGTACGTTACTGAGAAACAAACTAATTACAGAGTAGAAACAGTGGCAACGGGAAAGCTTCTCAAAAACGCAAAGAAAATTTAAGATAGAATTTAAAGTACCTTTACTCTTAATTGCCGAGTGGCACGCCCCCTAGTGGTTCAGCGGCAAGTCTAAATGAAGGCTTATAACACTCAAAATTGGGTTTAGATACGCGTGGTTTTCATTGGGTACCTTTATACTTCACAAACAAACAAACAATCGTCACTGTAAACTTCATAATACACCCATCACAACCAAATATACTTTTAATTATGAGCATACGTAGCTATGTTAATTGTGGGTTTTAACGTCTACTGTTTTTAGTTATCGTGATTTTTAACTGCAAATATGGGGCGTCTGATTTCCGTGATCTTTATTTCCTGTGCTTTTGATCGATGCAAAACGAAAACTTGATATATAAATAGAAGTTTAAATATATAACGAATTGTCGAAATTTTCGGTTTATGTTAGGGTGATTTTGTTTAAGTTCAATTTGTTAACATGTTGATAGTATATATATATATATATATATTTATATATAGTAAATCAGAAATGTGACCGTTAAAACATGTGATTTATTTGTGTCCCCTGTGGCTCAAAGGCAAATTTGAGGGCTTATAACGCAAAAAATCGGGGTTCGATACCCGCAAGTAGCACATTTTAGATATTCCATTGTGTAGCTTTGCGCTTAAACACAAACAAAGCAGTTGTTTGACCTATGTTTTTGAATTCTCTAAGGAAGTGGCAATAATGTACCACTTAAAAGTCAGGGAAGGGTTTTCTAAAATCTGTCATAATTTCCTTTGTGTTTGTGTGTCTGTGTCTGTGAAAATTTAGATTGTACAAGAACTGAACCCGTGGCTCTAATTACGGAATATGTGCTTTAACCATTTACAGCGTCCTCAATCCCCAAAACCTTACATTTCACCTCAGAATTTGGGAGGACATTTGGTATAGCTCAAGTGTAGGATTGGCAATGCTTCGGGGTGGCTCCGCAGCTGATAGAGACCCATGCTCTAGCTCAAGGCTGGCTCCATCGGCCTCTTCTCCAGGTCCTGAACTGCTCCACACTAGTGATCCAGCTCTGGCTGCCTTACCTTAATAAAAATCCAAACAGAAAATAGCGAGAACATAACATAAAACAATGAAAAATAATGATACGTTTTTCTCTTTAAACAACTTTGAGGTTAAGTACACAACATCATATTTAAAATAAAACAGGAAGAAATGGAGCAGCTTCGGAGCCTTCTGATGTGCCTGGCTCCAACTCCGCTCCGGTTACAGGTTCAGGAGCACGGCCATCCCTACTCAAGAGTCCTGAAAACTTAGAATCACGGGACATCTCGGTAGGCTACTTAATCACTTCAGTAAGCAGAAACATAAGTCCAGATCCTGCACATTCTCAATTTTCACTCATTCGAAAAGAAAAAAAACTCGATTTCACGGGATGGTGTGTCGCTTTTTAAATGTGTGTATGTTTTCCAAAAAGTTTGACAGATTGAAATAAGCAATCACTAAGAAATTCGATTAGGACTATATCCAAGGCAAATAAAAGACATTTTGTATGGATGAAACGTATTATAGCGAAGAGTGTTTACCTGTATCAAATTTACTGTGTCTCAAACAGAAAAGTCAACTTTTTATTTCTTGAATATTTCAGAAATAATAACCAAAAAAGAGAAAGAACGTTTTAATGTAATTGACTGTAGCTAAAGTAGTAAATAAAATAAACAAATAAACAAACCCATTTTGCACGAAACTGACTATAATTAAAACAGAAAAGAGGATGTTTTTAGTTTATATTTATTACAGCTGAAACGAGAGGAAATAAACATTTTATTCGTGAAATTGTTCCCGAAATGTCGACATTTTGACATCCATCGTGTGTTTATACTTTTTTTTTTTAGTTTTCAACTATGTTTTCTTATGCCATTTATATATGATGCAGGTTTTAAAGTCTCAGGGGCATGGTTGAGACCTGGCATGTCCTGGTGGTTAGCGCACGAGTTCAAATCCCGTCACTGAACATACTCTTCCTTTCAGCCGAAGGGGCGTAATAACATGACGGTCAATCCGTCTTTTCGTTGGTAAAGAGAGTAGCTAAAGAGTTAGCGGTGGATGGTGTTGACCAGTTGCCTTCTCTCTATCTTGTCTATCATTTCTAAATTGAGGACAGCTAGCGTATATAACCCTCGAGGAGCTTTGCGCGAAATTCCAAGAACAAACAAAACTGAGAAAGTTATTGTGAGGCATTATGGGATACGTTTTGAAATGTCCCTTGCAGTCTTAGGCGTTTTGGAGGATTAATGTCCGTTACATAGGTAAGTAAGTAAGTAAGTGTCAAGTATTGGTGAATGGGGTTGGCAAATAAGTTTTTAATTGCTTAATCATTATCGTAGGCGTGTCTTTAAAGTTTCAAACCATGCACACAAGTTTATCAAAATTTCTTTGAACCGTAACCTGTATAATATAAACCAGAACAAACTGCTTCGAGTCAAGAATTTATTACCGAAGTGTAGAGTTCTACCCAAGAATTACCCAACCCTCTCGTCCCCCAATGGCACAGCGGTAACAAACTGATTCGAGTCAAGAATTTATTACCAAATTGTAGAGTTCTACACAAGAATTACCCAACCCTCTCGTCCCCCAATGGCACAGCGGTAACAAACTGATTCGAGTCAAGAATTTATTACCAAATGTAGAGTTCTACACAAGAATTACCCAACCCTCTCGTCCCCCAATGGCACAGCGGTAACAACTGATTAGAGTCAAGAATTTATTATCTTGACTCGAATCAGTTTGTTACTGCTGTGTCATTGGGGGACGAGAGGGTTGGGTAATTCTTGTGTAGAACTCTACACTTCGAATTTATTACCGAAATGTAGAGTTCTACCCAAGAGTTACCCAACTCTCTCGTCCCCCAAAGACACAGCGGTAACAAACTGATTCGAGTCAAGAATTTATAACCGAAGTGTAGAGTTCTACACAAGAATTACCCAACCCTCTCGTCCCCCAATGGCACAGCAGTAACAAACTGATTCGAGTCAAGAATTTATTACGGAAATGTAGAGTTCTACACAAGAGTTATCCAACCCTCTTGTCCCCCCAATGACAGAGCAGTAGGTCTGCGGACTTACAACGCTAGAAACCGGGTTTCGATACTTGTGGTGGGCAGAGCACAGATAGCCCACTGTGTAGCTTAGTGCTTAACTTCAAATAAACAAACAAATCCAACCCTCTCGAAACTTCAGCATTTGTTAACTTCTATTGTTATTGTTCCTCTTCTATGATTTCAGAGTGAAAGAAGTCTTAGAAAATACCTATTGTAACTTTTTTGCTATCAACGTGCAAACCTCAGTTTATGCGAATTATCTCCAAATGTCTCATACAAACACACACACATTCACGTGCGCTCTCACGCAAGCATATATTAGTATACGAATGACACGGGTCTCAGCCAATCCGAGTTATTTCTGTAATACAGTGGATACTGTAAGAAATTAAGCTTTAAATTACTTCCATTACAAATACTGTATGCAAACCAAGGCTAAAATAAAATGCTGAATGTTGCATAGGAAGAGGGTAGATTGTTAGAGGTGATAAACTATATATATGTTAAAGAATAAAAAGTAGCTAGAAAAAGATGAGATTAGATTTATCAAAAATGTGTCGTTTTTTTACTTCGAAACCTTTCTCGAATATGTAATAAAAAACATATGTTTGTTTTGAATTTCGCGCAAAGCTACACGAGGGCTATCTGTGATAGCTATCCATAAGTTAGCAGTGAAAGACTAGAGGGAAAGCAGCTAGTCATCACCACCTTCCGCCAACTCTTAGGTTACTCTTTTACCAACGAATAGTTGGGATTGACCGTCACGTTATAACGCCCCCACGGCTGAAAGGGCGAGCATATTTGGTGGGACGGGGATTCGAACCCGCGACCCGCAGATTATGAGTCGAGCGCCCTAACCACCTGGCCATGCCGGGCCTAAAATCATATCTAGTTTCAGTTGAACATTTTTACTATTTTCTTCTTAACAAATTAATCCCAGGTTGCAATGAAATTTGCCATTTTCTTACAAAAACAATAGCCTTTAGTGAGAATGAATTACACCTTTTCCTTGTAATCCAATAACCGTTGATTGTAAATGTAGGTGCTAATTTTTCATTAAAAACCATAGAGTGGATTTGTTTTGTTAATTTAAAAACAGTTGGTCTTTCATGAAGTTTTACCATTTCTATGCTGGCCCGGCATGGCCAGGTGGTTAGGGCGCTCGACTGCGGGTTCGAATCCCCGTCCAACCAAACATGCTCGACCTTTCAGCCGTGGGGGCGTTATAATGTGATGGTCGATCCCATTATTCGTTGGTAAAAGAGTAGCCCAAGAGTTGCCGGTGGATGGTGATGACTAGCTGTCTTCCCTCTAGTTTTACACTGCTAAATTAGGGACGGCTAGCGCAGATAGCCCTCGTGTAGCTTTGCGCGAAATTAAAAAAACAAACAAACCATTTCTATGTTAGTTACAAAAAAGACATGATTTTGAAAGAGCTTCTAAAAGATTTTTATTCTTTTATGTTAATATGTTAAACCCTAATTCGAAATATTTGTTCGCCGTTTTCTTGAAAAATATATTAACCCTGATCACAAAGAAATATTTTCTCCATTTTTGTCAATAAGTCCCAATTAAGTTTCACAATCTTCATGAAAAATTGATAAGCTCTATTCAAAAAATATGTTTGATTATTTTTTGATAAAAATATTATAAGCCTCGATTTCGAAAACATTTTCTCCCCCCATACCCCCCAAACAAACACCAATAAATCCTGATTAGAAAAAAAAAAGAGTTTTTGTGATAAACGATAAGCCCTGAGTTAAAGAAAAGCTTTTACCGTCTTCATGTTGGATACGTGTTTCGTTAATTTCTTTAAAAACTTTCTCTAAAACGACGAATATTTTATTTAAACCAGTGATGTTATCATAAACTGCTGAGCGAATGGTCTTTGAAAAATTTTGTGGAAATAATTTTTTTGGTTGGTTCTGTCACATTGAAAAGCGTTGTCAACACCAAATATTAAAACCAGTTTTCAGACGAGCTGCTTGACTCCCCGGGTAGATCAGGTGAAGATTATTTCCTTGTTAATTCTATAGCCATGTAAAAGACACTCTGTGTTATTTATGTGGTACTTTATTTTGAGAGTATATATATACGTACTTGGTCCTTTTTTATAATGTTAACTTATTTTAGTAGAAATTATTTGTTTATTTCCTTGATTTTTACTCTCGTTACACCCTTAGGGGTTTCATAAAATCTTCGACAAGAAAAAGCAATACACGATTTTGCTAATGGGCTACTTAGGGATTTTAAATATCACTCACTATAAAAATGCTGAATAAACTAGTGGATGATGTTACGTTTTGTATATATTGCTCCTACAAATTGCAGTCTGCTCGGGAAAGGAAACAAAAAGGACCCATTTATCAAGTGTGAAAGTTTGCCAGAATGAGGTTCTAAATCAAGCAATAAACAATTATTATGAAGACACAATAAGCCATATAAACATTTGGCTATTCAGTAAAAATAGATACTCGTTATAAAAAATGGGGACAGGAACAGATATATATTTATATAAATGTGTTATATGTTGGGTCACACGTTTATTGAAAAAAAGGTATGAGTGATAATTATTTCTTATGAATCATTTGCACGTTCGATTTATCGTTGAGGCAGTATTTTTCAATATATTCCTCTTAATTAGGCTTAGGAAATTTCAAAGCAGAGGCGCATAAAGAGGTCTACGGAATTACAACGCTAAAATCCGATATTAACTTATTCGTGGTGGACACGGGAGATAGCCCAACGTGGCCTTTCTCTAAAATATACAAATAAGCATAAAGAGTGGAATTTAGATGTGCCTTTGGAAAATATGGTGTGGGTTAGTTAAGAAAAAAACATGATGAGAAAAACACTTTTGGGTAAATGTGAGTTGAATAGCATTTGTTATGTTTAATGAGCTTCATGTTTAATTGAGAATGTTGAAGAACCTATAACCTCAACCGTCAGGTTTTTTACTCTAAAGATCTGTGACAAGTGTGAAGAATTAACTGGTCAGGAAATCCTGTTTTAACACATCTCTGAATAGAAATCCAGATGGACTAATTACGAGGAATATGGTGGCAATAAAAGTATAGCAAAAGTGTCTTTCATCACATTTGCCAGACCTACATTTATATATATATATATAATTGTTTGTATTTAGAAAAACAACAAATGCTGATTATTTCGCAATAATTACAACTGACTTACATGCTATGGGATTTTTTAGGTTAAATTTCTCATCAGGCTTATATACTAACAGCTAAGAATATAATAATTTCACGTGCGCAGTCGCAGTTTTGATACATTTTTATTAAAATATTCACTGACATAGAATGAAGTTGATTCTAGTTTGAGCTGCTATTTAACGTTTAGATCAGATCACTGACAAAATCTAGATGTAAAGCTTTTTAGTTTCACCTTTATTTTATTCTGGTGTTGAAATTAAATGTACAAAAATAATTTTTTAATTGACATTTTGCTTTTAAGTAGGGGCTGTTCTGTCCAAATGTTTAGTATGCCCGGATTATGAACCTTGATGTTCATGGTTTTGTATCCTTTGACACGAAAAATCTGCTCCGTAATTTGGAGCGTGGATGCATCATAAGGGTGACAGTCAAACATTTCTATTCGATCAGGTAAGAGTACTCCAAGGGTTGACGGTGGGCGCTTTTGAATAGCTGGCTTCCCTCAAGACTATCAGTTCAAAATGAGAGAACAGATACATCTTTGCATAAAACTCAAAGCAAAACATAAAAAGATAAGATTTTAAATAAATATCTAAAATAACAAATGTTGTGAGTCAAAGCAGTCTCACTCATGTTTCTATTTTATGAATCCTGAAACAGACAAGTCGCAGTTTTTGTGCGTTTCAAAAACGCAGAGGTTTTAACACGTATCCTATTGCTATCTGCACTAGGATTTCCTAATTTTGAAATAATAGACTAGTTGTAAGAAAGTCAACACCACCCACCGTCACTCTTGGGCTACTCTTTACCAACAAATAGTGGGATTGATCGCTACATTACAACGCCCTCGTGGCTGAAAGGGTGAGCATGTCTTATACGGGAATTCGAACCTTCAACTCGCTGTGTCTTCTTTGTAGGACAACAAATATATTTATAAATGTAAACAATTTCAAATTTAATGATCCAAAACTAACTAAAGGAAAATGTCATCATTATATTTTAATGATATTGAAACCCCACAGAGGTATATTGCATTTGAAAGGTTAAAACTTATTGTAATGATATTACAACCCAACAGATGTATGTTGAATTTGAAAGGTTAAAACTTATTGTAATGATATTACAACCTATTAGAGGTATATTACATTTGAAAGGTTGGAACTTATTGTAATAATATTACAACCCATCAGAAGTATATTCCATTTGAAAGGTTAAACTGAGAGTGGGTCAACAGGTCTACTCCCTGGCTTAGAAAATCGCTAAGGAGAACCACCCCTCCATCTTACTATAAGTAACAAAGTGGCATCGCTAAGGAGAACCACCCCTCCATCTTACTATAAGTAACAAAGTGGCAAGGGGAGATGAAACAATATTATAATATATTCGAAAGTTTGCAGAAGAAATACATTGATGAGTATAGCGTTGTACACAAAAAATGGTATTCACTAGGCAAGATTAAAATTGTGACTAACAATCCACAATTAAGTGGATCTGAGAGCGATGGACGTGACAAACTTTTACCTTGTCACACCTCGTTATCCAATGTCCTACGGCTCTGGTTGTCTTCAAAACTGATGGTGACTTTTTCTCCTCTAATATACAGTATGTACTTAATAAAATTTGGTGTTGGATAGTTGAATTTTTAAAGATTTTCTAAGAGGAATTACCTAGTTGGTTGTGACTGCCTCTCCACTTCTAGCTCCGGACTTACATTTCAACCACTGTTAATAACGTTTTATACATCGTTATCATTATTGGTGTTATTCTGATTCACGAACAATGACAAAACTAAATCGTAACTTCCCTAGAGTTTGTACAAATTTCAGTTACAGGGTGAGCAACAATTGTGCCCCCCCCTCCTCTTCGTTCCCGCCTGCCTTTAAGAAAAGAAGGATTAATATCACATATGAAGGCTGACCTCTTAGTCGTACCGGTCTCTTACCCACTTCAAATTCAGTGACACACAAACATAAAGAGTGCCAGCCAAAGACGTACACACACACACGCACGCCGCCCCGTCATCCACGTGGAGCCAACGTAGTAAATGCCACGTCTGGCGCGAGTACCTTTGCCATTGAAAAATAATTAGGTGTCATGAGTTTAACGAGTGTATCGGTGCTTGAAATAATCCGTATTCATCTCGTGGTTAATAACTAAAGTTTGAAATGGAGTTACGAAAGCAATAAATTCTTGTATGTATTTAAAGTACCTCGTGGAAAGAATTTCCATAAATCATAACTTGTGTACCCAGTCACCCAGTAAAATCAACGGATTTGAAACTACATTTAGTTAGATTTTTCTTTGTTTGTTTTTTCAGATGCAAAGACTACTATTTTTTTGTTTTAACTTTTAGGGCTTCGAAGGTCCTATTTTGAAAAACCTTGTCTTTTCCACGTCACTGCCCAGATTTCTTCGACTTCAAGAAAGAACACAGAACTGTTGTAAAGTTATTCCATATAATATAATAGCCCTTAAAATAGCCCCCTCCCACTGGTGGCTCAGCAGTTAGCTTAACGGCTTATCACGCAAAAAAATCGTGTTTCAATATTCGCGGTGGGCCAAGCACAGATAATCCATTGTGTAGCTTTTTGCTTGAAAACAAACAAACGAAAACACTTCAGATAATGTAGAACTTTTCAAAGTGGTTCACAGTTTTATAATTTAGATTTCTTGTGAAGAAGTGAAAACCGAAAACATACTGTTTTAAAGACCGTGAGACCTTGCTTGTCTGTCAGATGCCTTAACCTGGACTATTACCAAACAGTAACTTAAATGATTTTGGATTTTACAAGTTAATTGTCATAGCTCAAGAGTCTTGTCATTTCACTTCAACTAACCAATGAAGAACGTGGGTTGGCTCTGTGGTCGAGCTCTGGATTTCGGAGTTAGCAAGCCGAGTTCGAAGCTGTGTATGCATAATAACAGTGACAGTCAATCCTTTAGCGTGGATGATGGATGGTATGGTATTGTTGAAAGACAACCATTCCTCTGGTATATATTTCAAAATTAAAAACGGCAGGAGATAGCTTCACTATCTTTGTCATAAATACAAGTACAAACCGAGGAAATGCGTACAGCCATTCAGTATAGCCAATAGATTACGTGATCAGAACATTGCCAGGACTGTAGAATGGCTGGTCCAAGTCCCACATGATATCTGTTTTCAGTTCTTAGTTTTGTCACTTGGGTTTAAGTTAGTTTTAAACAATTCACATGAAACAATAGTTTCAATCCTTATATTTATGATATCACACTGAACTAAAATGTATTTGTAAGCCTTGCAATATGTAATAAATAAGCCCCAGTTTTTTAAACGAATCCAAGTAATATTTTTTCCTAATCGAAACAGGAGCCTACAGTGGAGGTGCACATTATGTTGTTCCTTTTTGATATTTGTTTGACCTTTGAAACAAAATATCACTTATATTTTTCTTCAAAACAGTATGTAACTCAAATTTCTCTACCTTTTCTCCAAGGACTACTGATATGATAATAATGAAGATTCTATAAGTTATTTTCTTTTTGATAAAGCAAATGAACGGTTTCCAATAATTTACGCATTAGAATAACTAGCCCGCTTATTTAAACAGTCGTTTAGTCAACGCATTAAGTTGGTAGACTCAACACACAATTGGACATTGCTGTACCAGACACATATATTGAAGCTCGTGGAACCATGGTATATGTCTCCAGGGTATGTGCTGCAACACGAGGTTACACGTGCAACGCACGCGCGCTCCTCTTCTTCCCAGCCACCTTTAGAGCCCTCGGGCTCTGTTTCTTTGTGCAACCAGTCAACTGTTTAATAAAAGTATATTGAAACGGAAATTTCGTCCAATCGTCGTTCCTTGTTGGCAGGCGAAATAGAACAAAATTGGTCAGAGCTGCAGAGATTACCGGGGCATAGGCAAACATAATTTTAGGGTTTTGGTGCCAATAGAAGTTCATATTAGGCACATGAAGCCCGGGGGAAGAATCAGTGACAAGCGAGTAACGGAATATTAGGTTGGCTCAGTGTGTGTACTTTCGCCATTTTCTCTTTCCGTCTGATTTAGCTAAAGACGACAAGGCAGCGCAAGGAGCAAAGAAGCCCTTGTCAGTACAGAAACAGTTTAATATCCTTTCGCCAGCACTTTTGTTTACCGACCGGACCAAAACGTCAAAGGATCGGTTACAGCGAAATTATATTTTGTTTGGTATAATATAGAGTAAAAGCCTGTAGCGACGAGATTCGGACGAACTACTGTTAAATGAGGCAGAAAGTTTCGGCTTGTGTTTAGAACTAGAAATTAATTCGATAGTTGAATATGAATGTTACGTACCTGCGGCTCTTTTCGGTAGGCTTAATCTGCGCAGTCACATCGCGTCTTATAAACGCTGCGTATAGCATGTTTCAGTTTATTATTATACCTTAAGTCGAAGTAGTTTGTACATTGGCAAACATTAGGGTTGTATAGAAGACCATTCACACGTAGAGAAACGTTCTCGAATGAAAAAAATACCCATTATAATCTACTGCTTATGGCGAGTTACCATCAACAACAAGGCATACAGGTATTTAATACCCATCATGTTCTACTGCTTATGGCGAGTTACCATCAACAACAAGACATACAAGCATTTAATACCCATCGTAATCTACTGCTTATGGCGAGTTACCATCAACAACAAGTCATACACGTATTTAATACCCATCATATTATACTGCTTATGGCG
>NW_013666762.1:235034-239940 GCF_000517525.1 Limulus polyphemus
CATACAAGTATTTAATCCCCGTCATATTCTACTGCTTATGGCGAGTTACAATCAACAACAAGGCATACAAGTATTTAATCCCCGTCATATTCTACTACTTATGGCGAGTTACCATCAACAACAAGGCATACAACTATTTAATACCCAGCATAATCTACTGCTTATGGCGAGTTACCATCAACAACAATGCATTCAACTATTTAATACCCATCGTAATCTACTGCTTATGGCGAGTTACCATCAACAACAAGGCATACAAGTATTTAATACCCATCATATTCTACTGCTTATGGCGAGTTACCATCAACAACAAGGCATACAAGTATTTAATACCCATCATATTCTACTACTTATGGCGAGTTACCATCAACAACAAGGCATACAAGTATTTAATACCCATCATATTCTACTACTTATGGCGAGTTACCATCAACAACAAGGCATACAAGTATTTAATACCCATCGTAATCTACTGCTTATGGCGAGTTACAATCAACAACAAGGCATACAAGTATTTAATACCCATCATATTCTACTACTTATGGCGAGTTACCATCAACAACAAGGCATGCAACTATTTAATACCCATCGTAATTTACTGCTTATGGCGAGTTACCATCAACAACAAGGCATTCAAGTATTTAATACCCATCATATTCTACTGCTTATGGCGAATTACCATCAACAACAAGGCATATACAAGTATTTATTTAATCGCACGTGAATCAGTAAACCATGGCTTTTACTTTTCAATGATATCTGAAATATGCAACAGATATATTTGTGGTCCATTTGATTGCATCATTTTGTTACTTACTAGACAATCAAGTTTTCAATTTTGATTTTAAGAAAATATGGTGTAACGTGTTCTGCACAATAAGACACACAACCCTATACGTTCTTTTAAGCCCCTTGGTGGTATTGTTTGTTTGTTATGAATTTTGCGCAAAGCTACACGAAGACTATGTACGCTAGCCGTCTCTAAGTTAGCAGCGAAAGACTAGAGGGAAGGCAGCTAGTCATCACCACCCACCGCCAACTCTTGGGCTACTCTTTTACCAACGAATAGTGGGATTGACCGTCACATTACATCGCCCCCACGGCTGAAAGGGCGAGCATGTTTGGTAGGACGGGGATTCGAACCAGCGACTCGCCAGGCCCCTTGTTGGTAATGAAAAAGATATCGTACAGTGACTTGTCTCTTTTGCTACAAAATTATGTTTTTGATACTGTCACATTTATAGAGGATTGTATGTTTTAATATTCTCGTTTTCACAACTATACTCTCGCACGCACACTTTTCTGTGTTGGCCCACAAGAATATATAAAATATCGTTAAGCCTAAATATAGTTCTAAATAGGATAGCTTTACTCACTTCCCATATCAAAGAATTAGCAAAAACCCGACTAGTTTTGAAAGACCAGGCTTATCATTCTTAAGGCACTGAGTAAAACTGTTCTGATCATCTTTTACGTTCAGTTTCAAAACGTTTCGGAAATGTTAACGTTCACTAACGGTAGTGGAGTGCATAAACTAATTAGAAAAATATATACATAGTTGAGTTCATATAAAATTTAATTGTTGAACATGTTTCCTTTATTTTTAGCCGCGGCATAACGGTTTATAGAATGGCTCTGAGGTATTTTTTTTTCCAAGTACAGACTTTTAGCTCATAGCCCCGCCATTTCTTAGCTAATTTGAGATCTAATTACAGTTTAGGACTCAGACGGTCAAACCTATTCGACTGATGTATTTGACCACATCCAAGGTCTCATACATTAATTATTACTCTAATATTGTCTAAAAGAATTTCAAGTGCCACGGCTATTGAGGATTCCCTCTTGTTTTAAATATTTCTATCGATTTTCTTTTGTTGCGTTGATGGCAGAATTTTGTTTCAGGAATGATTTTTGGATTGATCGAAATTAATTTTGTAGTTAGTTGGTTGTGTAAACATGTAATACTAAAGCCGATTTTTCAGCTTCCTTCTGACAACAGTGGCCTTTATGTTCGTTTACCCAAATTGTAAGAGAGCGTTTTGTTTGTCCAATATAAGCACTATTAGATGAACAAGGAATGGAATAAATACCCTGTTTGCTTTTGTCTTGTTGTTAACCACAAAGCAACACAATGAACTTATCTGTGCTGTGACCATCATGGGTATCCAAACTCATTTTTTGCGTTATCAGCCTTCAGGCTTACCGCTGAAACACTGGGGTGGGGGTGGGGGTGGGGAGTGCTGTTTGCAGTGGGCTTTCGTATGATCTTTCCCTTCCTTAAATTTATTGGAAAGTTTGTGGATTGACTTATAAGCTGGTTTGATCTTATTTTGTTTTAAAATAGCACCTATTTTGCTTGATATCGAGGGGTAGTGGGGATTATCTCTTAATCTAGCTGCATTTATTTGAACAAATCAAGTTCGGTTTAAATCCCCTGGAAACAGCAAAAGTTTGAGGTCGTTCAGTTCAAGACGAATGTTCCACCAAACATGCTCGCCCTTTCAGCCGTGAGGACGTTATAACGTGACGGTCAATCCCAACTATTCGTTGGTAAAAGAGTAGCCCTAGAGTTGGCGGTGGGTGGTAATGACTAGCTGCCTTCCCTCTAGTCTGTCATTGCTAAATTAGGGACGGCTAGCGCAGATAGCCCTCGTGTAGCGTTGCGCAAAATTTAAAACCCGCAGATTGCGAGTCAAGCGCCCTGACCACTTGAGCCAAACAAAATGGTCTCTTACAATTAGGATGAAGAACACGAAAGCTACTGTCACCAGAAAGAAGCTGGAAAATCGGCTTTAGCACTACGTGTTCACACAACGAGTCTGAAAATTAATTTCGATCAATCAAAAATCATTGCTGAACTAAAATTCTATCATGAACGCAACACTAGAGAAATATCTAAAAATAGATAAAACGTGTTTAGTAATGAAATGTTTTTTTTGTACTCAACCCGTTTTAAACCTGAACATACAATACGGTGAGATCAGTTTTACTCTGTCCCCTGAGAACGACAAACTTGGTTTATCGGAACCAGTCTGTATATTTTTATGTTTTCTTAATTCTTCAGTCGTTTGTGAATAATTGTGTTGATGTACTGTTACTGCTTTTCTTACAAATTTGGCCAAATAGTTTTCCTTCTTTAAACACCTCCCAACTGTTCTGATTAGGATGATTGGTATTTGGTGTATGCATACTTTAATCTACACCTTCCAACTTTATAAGATAATAGGATAACTAACTGCTGTGTCTTATAGAGTGATTATAAGTACATTAGGATAACTAACTGCTGTATACTTTAATCACTCTATAAGACATTAGGATAACTAACTGCTGTATACTTTAATCACTCTATAAGATATTAGGATAACTAACTGCTGTATACTTTAATCACTCTATAAGATATTAGAATATTAATCACTCTATAAGATATTAGAACATTAATCACTCTATAAGATATTAGAACATTAATCACTCTATAAGATATTAGAACATTAATCACTTTATAAGAAATGAGGACAATCAGTTGGTCTATACTTTATATTCACTCCATATGAGGCTTTTCTGTTGTCTTTTATTTACGTTCGCTACAACAGGAGAACAATAAGATGCTATACCTGTAGCTATAGTGATGTTTAGTTTGAATGTAGTTTTATGGTATACAAGAAAATCGTTTTTAAACACGAAGCGATTAAAATATTTTGGGTATAGCGGGTCGGCAAGAACAACTGAAGATAAACTTCAGATTTCCTTTTTATTTACCTACATTTTTAAGAGGATTTTCAAAAAATAGGTTTTCTTGAGAATTACACAAGCTTTGATGTTTTAATTACTCGAAGGACATAATGAGTGAAACCAAGTTTCAGGTGTTCCGCTAATCCTTACCATTCACTCTGTCCCTGCTCACAACGTTATTCTTTAGTGACGGATTCGTCAAGCTTGAAGAGTAATTCTCTGGTCATAACAGGAGACTTAATCATGATGGAAGTCAAGCGTGGCCTAGTCGTAAGCATGCCGAACCGTGAATCTGAAGGTCCATGGTTCGCGTCCTCTTGCCGTAGGTGTATTATTAGATCAGATAAGATCCAACTATTTGTCGGTGGGCACTACTGACTATCTGCTTCAAAATTAGGCTTAATGTTGATAATCCTTGAGTAGCTTTGCACGAAACAAACAAATTGATCGCGATTTATTTAAAGAGGGCGTCTGAGATAAAGACAGAACTTCACGATTTAATGTGAAAGAGCGTCAGAGCTGTTCACGAGTCTCGTGCCTCGGTTTTCAAATCTCGCGACATCAGCGTGAATTCGACACCTTCCGGCTCAACAATAACGACAGACATGGGGAAAAACAGACCAACTGTTTGTAAAGCGGAATAAGTAAATGTAATACAAATTTCAGACCTTTAGGTATAAACGGTGTCGTGTGAAGAATATAAATAGAATAGTCTGTTATTTCTATAGTTACTGATTTGTGTCGTAAACATTTTTATATAGAAACTTTCCTAGTTCAATAACACATGTGGGAATCTGGTAACAATGACGATAAAAAGAAACAGGATTATGAAATTCCCGCGTTATTTTTTAGATACTATATTATGTCACATGCAGAGCCTTTACATTCTCATTTCAAGCCGGAAATAGCGATACTGAAGACTAGGAGGTTGAAACTGTGTTTATAGAACCGTGATTAACTCGTTCTTAATGAAAAACAGAGGCACGAAGTACACCATAAAAACAACAACAATAAAAAGTTAAATCAATTATTCAGGCATATATAATATATCTTTCGTGAGAATACAAAAAAGAAACATATTTTTGAACGATTCCAATCGGGTTGAACAGTTTAAAACCAATATGTTATTTGTTTCTGTACGATAATATATATATATATATATATATATATATATATA
>NW_013666762.1:240882-241952 GCF_000517525.1 Limulus polyphemus
GATCTCTATGGGAGATGAGAAATAACAAAGAAATATATAATAAAAAATTCATCACCAATAGCTATATCTCAGTTATTTATACCTAAGATTTTGGACTTGTTGTTTTTCTTTGCGTATTTTTCGAGAATGCCAAAAGCACAATATGATTCAAAATATTTCCAAAAAAGTTAGGTTCTATTTCGTTTTTTTGGTTTTTCAATGAAGAACAAAAACAACATGATCTGTCAAAGAAAATCTAATTATGTGAAATACATTTTTTGTCCCACCTATTTCCTATATCTCCAATCTCTCCTCCCTACTTAAAGGCTGAAATTGAGAAAAACGTTTCTCGAACGCAAATGTAGCTCCGAATCTGGGTCGTGGTATTAGAAAACTCTTGTAATGAAACAAATAACACTTCAATTAAACACAATGCTTAGAATAATTTGTATTCTTTGTTTTTAATGATAGCGATTTTAAAACTGGATTATTTTGTCGTTGTCAATTCATTCCAAACGTAGCACTTATGTTTCCATGTTTCTTATTACTTATATTATAACATTGTAGCCTTAGTAGTATTTAACTAATACGTAAAAATGTTATATGAGCAGAATAGAAAGCATTAAAAAAATATCAGATTTTACAAACACTTAGGCACTTGTCTTTCACGTAAGTGGGGCGGTTTAAGTGTTACTAAAGAAAATTCCCATTTGCTTTCTTTGTAATTTTCGTCGATAGAATATTCCATGGCACCTCAGTTTGTGAGACAATAATTTTAAAATTTACAGCTATGTTGGACTACAACAGGACGAGAAAATTTATTTGGTACTAACAAAGCCAAATGGTCTATACGACGTTTGAAATGTCATTGTTAAATGTTAAAAGATTAAGTCGTCACAGAAAATCTTGTAACACAGAACATCCTGTAATAGGGAAATCTTGTAACACCATCCTATAACACAGAACATGCTGTTACATGGAACATCATATAACACAGAACATGCTGTTACATGGAACATCATATAACATAGAACATCCTGTAATAGGGAAATCTTGTAACACCATCCACGCTGTTACATGGAACATTGTGT
>NW_013666762.1:242684-254017 GCF_000517525.1 Limulus polyphemus
AACATTGTGTAAGGCGGATCATCCTATAACACAGAACACGCTGTTACATGGAACATTGTGTAAGGCGGATCATCCTATAACACAGAACATCTATTAACATGGAATATGCTGTAAAAAAGAACATCCTGTAACACCATCTTATAACACAGAACACACTGTTACATGGAACATCTTATAACATGAATCGATAAAGAGATTCAAAAGATATTATAAACAAATAAAGCATTAAAATCACTGGACCAATCTCTTAAAAAATCCAGTTCATCATTCAAATATTTCTTTTAAAAAACCATTTGACCACCCAAATATTTCTCTTAAAAAACTATTTGACCACCCAAATATTTCTCTTAAAAAACTATTTGACCACCCAAATATTTCTCTTAAAAAACTATTTGACCACCCACATATTTCTTTTAAAAACGGTTGACAACTCAAATATTTCTTTAAACTATTCAAGAACGGCGTTGTAGTCACAATTAGTTATCACTCACCTTCAAGGAAGAACAATAGTTTCTAAATATATATATGATATAGAGAGGGGGAGGGATTTTATGATTATCGAAGAAAGCATCTTTTATAATAAATCTTTACCGATTTGGAAACCCATCAGATACCAATGTACCAATACTGATCAAATGGCTTGGTATCACTCAATCATCCGTTCTAATTATCTTCGCTAACTAAAACGAAATCTTGTTTTGTATCTTTAAACTTGCAGTATTGTGATATAATTTTATTTCTATCTTTTTTTTTTTTTTGAGATCATCTTCTGTAAGCTTTAAGGTGCCACGAAAATTTACGTTTCTTTGACCTTACAATCTACAGCAAAGCAGTGATTTCATTATAGTATAAAATATGTTAGGCCTGGCATAGCCTGATGGTTAGTGCGCTCGACTCACAACTTGTGGGTCGTGGGTTCGAATTCTCGTCGACGAAAATGCTCACTCTGTCACCCGTGGGGCATTATAATCTGATGGTCAATCCTACTATTCGTTGGTAAAAGAGTAGACCAAGAATTGGAGGTGAGTGGTGTTGACCAGCTGTCTTTCACTGTTAAATTTGGGACGGCTACCTGAAGAGAAAATGAACGACATCAAGTAAATCTACCAGAGAATCACTGATGTTGCCTCAACATCTAAGGTACTTCAGCGGCCTAAGCAGCCCTGGGATTAAAACAACATGTTGAAAATTGTGTAACATTCAAAGCAGCAAAATGACATGCCGTTTAAGGTCAGCCTACTTGATTTCTGTAATAATCTTAGTCTATAAATCATTCAATGCAAGATTGTTTACATTAACGTCAAATTTTTTGACACCTTTGGGGTTGTGACTGAGTTATAAGAGTGACAGTCAAATCCTTTTATTCGCTTAGAGAAGTCCAACAGTTGTTGTTGGGTGCTGTTGACTAACTGCTTTCATCTATAGTATATCATTCAAAATTAGGGTGGCTAGAACAGATAACCGTCGTATAATAGCTTTGTGCGAATTTCCGAAACAACCATTTTTGAAGCTCATTAGTTACATATGTGATCAAGATATTATGTCTACTTTGTAGTTGCTGACGTTTCTGATTTGCCCATCCAATGAATTAAATAGGAGTATTATTATTATAAGGTCTAAATTATTCTGATTTGGAGATGAATAAAATAGTTTCGTTGTTAAACCTATACATGCATAAAGTATTTAGGTGCACATTTGGCTCTTACGAGATAAAGCCTATTTACTGTTCTACTTATGGATGACCTTTGACCTCTGTCTTCTAATTTCTTATATTGGTCTATTCAGATGGACAATATGTTAACTTAATCATAAACCTTTCCATCTGTTCTGATAAATTCCCAAGTACGAAGCATGTGTAGTTTAACAGCTTCCAATATCCTCGTTTTTACTGTTCTTGGATATAGTGTTCGCTTTGTTTCCAACTTTACTAATCTAATCCCGTCTTTTTTTGAAGCGAAAAGACTACAGTATTTTTCGATTTTTTTGCCACTCTAACTTCAAGATTTTATTAAAGTTAATCAGTTTATTAACACTGTTTCTGATGCTTTTCCCGTTCTTGTTATTGAACAATGATGCAAGGTGCTCCTCTTGTTCTTATTATTGGAGAATGATACAAGGTGCTCTTTCTGTTCTTGTTATTGGAGAATGATGCAGGGGGCTCTTCCTGTTATTGTTATTGGAGAATGATGCAGGGTGCTCTTCCTGTTCTTGTAATTGAAGAATGATGCAAGGTGCTCTTTTTGTTCTTATTATTGAAGAATGATGCAAGGTGCTCTTCCTGTTCTTGTAATTGAAGAATGGTGCAAGGTGCTCTTCCTGTTCTTGTTATTGAAGAATGACACAAGGTGCTCTTTCTGTTCTTGTTATTGGAGAATGATGCAGGGGGCTCTTCCTGTTCTTGTTATTGAAGAATGATGCAAGGTGCTCTTCTTGTTCTTATTATTGGAGAATGATACAAGGTGCTCTTTCTGTTCTTGTTATTGGAGAATGATGCAGGGGGCTCTTCCTGTTCTTGTTATTGAAGAATGATGCAAGATGCTCTTTCTGTTCTTGTTATTGAAGAATGATTCAGGGGGCTCTTCCTGTTCTTGCGTCTTAAAACAGATTTACTGTTAGAAGGTAACAATTGTCCGTATTATAACATTGGTAGTGGAGTTTCATTTTAATTGTCCATTTAAAATGTAACCCGTACGTCTGGTGTTTAACTTGTTAAGTGTTAACAAGTGTTAATATGTTTGAAAGTAGAGATGACTGTCGATTTCCTTATTTTAGACAAGTTTGTGAAACATTTTCCCTATTTTACCAAAAGCCTAGTTTTTTTCGCTATGATTTTTACACAGTTGAAAATATCGGCGTTATGTAGTTGCCTCATTTAGTTTCATATAGTGTATTCACACATCTCTGGCTTTTAAATATGACCAGCTGTACATGTTTACTTGGGGATGGTTATCTTTGGTTTAATTTTTAATTAATTAATATTTTGATTATTACTGTTCCTATTCTAAAGGGTCAGTTATGAGATGTTCATACTATTTCATAGAAACATTTAGTTAAAAAATAAATATATCTTTCTCTCTATCTATCCTTCCATCCATTCATTTATCTATCTATTTTTCTCTCTCTCTATCCTTCCATCCATTCATTTATCTATCTATTTTTTCTCTCTCTCTATCCTTCCATCCATTCATTTATCTATCTATTTTCTCTCTCTCTCTCTCTATCTATCCGTCCATTCATTTATCTATCTATTTTTTTCTCTCTCTCTATCTATTTCCTCTGTTTTTCTATCTCTATCTATCCATTTGTCACTTCAGCTGTCTATCAATTTTTGTTTCTCTGTCTATCTAGTGCTATTAGAAGGGATGTGCAAGCCACTCAATATTTCTTTTGGTTTAGAATTCCGAACTAGTTATCGAGTGGACGTAAAAACAAAACAAAACTGAATCAGACACATTTCCTTGTTTTCGCGATTTGGGGCTTGCCAACAACATACTCACAAGAGATCGTATTAGTGGGTTTTGTTGCTGTTGGTTTTTAAAGCACTTGTTTCACATCGAATCCAGATGACGACTGTACTTCTAACTAGGCCTAATTAATCCTGCATTCAATGCAATTTAACAAAGATAGCCCCTTACACAACAACAAGATGAACGCAGTTTCAAAACCTTTTGATACATAGGCAGCATCATTACCGAGCTTAGTCACAAAACGTTACTTCATGAGTTCTCAAAAGACTCGTGCTGAGGCCACGTGTTCGCGGAGAGGACGTCGGCTTCTCTCGGCACAGAGTAGCGCTTGTTAGTTGGGGATGTTTTTGTGACACTGGCGGCGAATTCGCTACACTAATTGAAAAGATTGTAGTGGATAATTGCCGGTAATAATGACATCTTGAAAGTGGATGTAGGCGTTTCACGTAAACTCTAGGATTTATTTCGAGCTCCGTATCTAATTTCGTTATCGACTACCTTCTCAAGAAACTGTAATAGCATCACTATATATTTGTTTTTATATACGTTCAACGTTACTTTGTCCCCCCTCCCAATGTCTCTCGAAGTTTCTTTAATATATTTTATTACATTCAAAGACCTAATCAGGTTTTTTTCCTCCACTGCAAACAAGAAAAATTTCTTTAAACCAAAATGAGGCTAATAAAAATAAAAAACGAATGGTCATGGGGAAAACTCCACTGCTGTGATGTTATACACATTGTTCGAATGAATCTAGTGATTTAAGAACATTAACGTGTTTTATCCAGCCCTGGTAGTTTATTGATAATGCTAAAGATTTTAGAATATTAACTATTTTATACAGCTTTGGTAGTGGACTGATAAAGCTGAAGATTTAAGAACATTAACGTGTTTTATACAGCTCTGATAGTGGACTGATTAAGCTAGTGATTTAAGAACATCAACGTGTTTTATACAGCTCTGATAGTGGACTGATTAAGCTAGTGATTTAAGAACATCAACGTGTTTTATACAGCTCTGATAGTGGACTGATTAAGCTAGTGATTTAAGAACATTAACGTGTTTTATACAGCTCTGGTAGTGGACTAATGACGGTAAGATAAAGAAAAATTCAACGTGTTTTATACAGCTCTGGTAGTGGACTAATGAAGGTAGGATAAAGGAAAATTCAACGTATTTTATACAGCCCTGGTTATGGACTAATAAGAGACGCTTAACTTTGAAATTTGTACTGTCGTGACGTCTGTAAAACGTATGCATGCCATGAATCACGAGAAAAATTATGCACTCTGTAGGCTACAAAACGGCATGACATATGAACTTCAAAAACAAGAAATAAAAATATTTGTTACTCTTAACTTTGGTTTTATTTGTTCTTGAAACAGAACAGTTTCGGGGACCCTGCGGAAGTACATCTTATAACATAAATTTGTTTTATACAACTTGGTGGTAGTGTACTGATGAAGTGAGGGATATATGGACATGTACGTGGTTTATACAGCTCTGGGGTAACTTTATGGGTTTCCTCTTTTGTTGTCGGGTGAAAATAACTCAAGGTCTAGTCCATGTAATTATAAATTACATTATTAAAACTTGCAGCTCTCCACAGCTCGCTTTAGCTAATATTTAGATTACAACATTACAAGTATAGCTTACAACACTGCTCCCTTCCTGGATTGTGAAGTCCTTTGATTAACCTAGAAAAACAAATACCACATTAAATCATCAATCCACCAAGTCATTTTGGTGGTTTCACTTCCGAAGTCCATGGTAAACGAAGTGGATGGCATCTTGTCCCTTGCTGTCACTTGCTATCCTGTCACTTCCTAGGTAGGTGGTCGGGTGAATCCACTGGTGGCTTCAACCTTGATGATTCTCTGAAAGTATTCTTGACAGAAACTTTGGGTTCCCCAGCAGGATCGAGTTTTCATTGATAAGTTCTTCATTGTAAGTACCCAGTCGGCCGTTCTGTCATCAATGTACTTCTAAAAATGATCATGATGGACGATCTTTTGCTTGGATTGCCTATCCAGATTATGTAAACAACATCATTAATTCTCTTCAGCACAACATATGGTCACTCCTAGAACTTGCTTAACTTTGGAGTTCATCTTTTCTTGTGGTAGGGATTATGCATCCATATCCTGTTACCTTGATGGAATCCAGTTTTATCAGCATTAACATTACAGTGATTTCTCATATTATCTCTATCTGATTTCAGTCTTTCATGTATGCCATCGATGGTGTTCCGTAATTTGTTTCTACTTAACCTGTTTTGTGGACAAAGATACAGAAGGACTAATGGCACTTTCAGGGTTCTCCTGAATGTCAATGATGATCATGTGTTACCAGTAACTTCACGTATTATTGTAAGATATTTTATCAGTATCAGTAGAAGATTTTGATCCCACGTTTTCTGATGTTTATCCAGTGTATAGTCGTATCTCTCTACCATGCCATCAGAAGATATGTGAAGAGTTGAAGGGAAGATGGATATTCTGGTCTTTTTTATCCTAATAATCCAACACATTTCTGGAAACAAGTCTATTTAACAGTTCCATCCCTGATCCGAGTGACGTTCCTTGGTCTCACCAGACCTTAAAATAAATTCGTTGGCGAGTTTCTTCAAGAGAGTTTCTGCTTCCTGGTTAGAAACAGCATACGTTTATGGCCATTTAGAGAAAAGTCCATTACAAGCATGATGTATCTATTCCTACTGTTACTCTGTGGAAGAAGGCTAAGCGCATCAACAGCAACTATCTCCAGTGGCTCTCCAACACAATACTGCTGTAGCTGTTTATACTGTTTTTTTTTGTGTGGACCTTTCCACTCACAGCAGAATTCACATGTTTTACACCAATTCTTCACAAATTCCCCTACACCAAATCCAATAAAAGCATTCTCTTATTCGCTACACTGTCTTCTTAACACCCAAGTGTCCAGCCATTGGAAGGTTATGGTGATTATGGAGGGTTTCATAATCTAGAGACTGGGGAAGTACCAACTGTAGACGTTGTTTCTGTCCACTGTTATCTACTCATTTCCGATATAATAAGCCCTCACTTAAACATAAGGAAACCTACTGCACCCAATACATATTTGTTTTCAGGCTGTATAGGGCGAGTGTTTGCCATGGGGGTCTTTCTGTACTATTTTTGAGCCATTGATATAATTGGCTTCAAAATCGTATCATTTGCCTAAGCAGCTTCTAGTTGGGAGTTGGATCACATCAGTTTTTCATCATCACTCACCAGTAGTGCTACATTTGAAGTAAACTTTGCAGAACTTTAGGTTGATTGTCTTTTCTATCTCGTGCTTTCTTTTTCTCACTTTGTTTACATTTTCATTTACACGTGGTCTCCGGAATTAAGTGTCAGCATTTCCATGGTTCTGTCCAGAGCATGTACGATGTTAAAGTTTTACGTTAGAGTTTTTATTCCATAATGCTATTGGGCCTTTTGGAATAAGAAAAATATACCAGCCACTTCAAAGCTGCATGATCTGCCGAAGTCATATCTTTTTGTACATATAGATAATGATGGAAGTGACTCAGGACTCAAACAGTTCTTAGAAGCTTCTTACAGTTTGTACAATACCTCCTTTCTGCAGCATCCATTACCTTGCTATAGTAGGAAATCTCATGTTCTTTTCCATGCTGTAATTGTGACAGAACTGCTTCCAATACAAAATCACTAGCTGCTGTCTAAAATGAATGGATCTTCTGAAGTTGGATATGCCAATACAGGAGTAGTGGTCAACTACTTCAGTTTGTTGAATGCTTGTTCACAATCAGTAGTCCAATAAAACTTATTTGACATCTCAAGTAGTTTGTGCATAGGACAAGCTATGCAAAAGAAATATTTTACAAAATGATGATAATAAGAGCACATTCCAAGAAATCCACTCACTTCCCACGACCTTTTTGGTGTTGGCTAATTCTGGGTGAACTCAGTCTTTGATGGATCTGTAAACACTCCTTCTCTGCTGAATATGTGTTCCAAGTAACTCACCTGATGATAGAATAATTCACTATTCCTGGAATTCAGTTTATGGTTCTCTTTCTTAAATTGTTCCGTATTCCTCCTTAGTCCTTCATAAGCGTTATCAAAGATCTTCCCATAAGCGATTATTTCATCCAAATAGATGAGTATGGCAGTCCATGGTAGTTCAGACAGAGCACACTCTACTAATTGTTGGAAGTAGTAGGAGCATTACATAATACAAATGGTAACATGACAGATTTGCATAATACGTCTCCTACAGTAAAGGCTGTCTTCTCTTTACTTGCTTTGTTTCTTTCCACTTGCTGATATCCACTCTTTAAATCCAATGTTGAAAACCATTTCGATCCTGATAAGCATCCAAAGTAAGATCAATACTCGTTAGTGAGTAGGCATCCTTCTTTGTAACTTCATTCACCTTTCAGTGGATCGACCCTTCTTCTTCACAAACACAACACATGATGCCTATTGACTAGTACACAATTCTATCATTCCATGTTCCTTCGTGGCTTCTATCTCTTTGCAAGTGGAAGTCATCTGTATTAAGGCTGCATCCCGAGTGTCAATCTTTGAGATATTTTCTTGTTCTGTCGAAGTCAAGAAGTTCACTGGAGATGGTGTCTTGATAATCTGTGAGCAAGTTATGTGAATATTGGCACCAATCACTTGTAAAACATCTCCACAGCTCTGGTCATATAACGCTTGTAAATAGCCATACAACTCTTGTAAGTGAAATTATAAGCTATCCTTATGTGAGGGTTTGCATTGTTTATCCTACATCTTTCTTTACGGGTGACTACTTCTGATATTCTTTGATGTGTAAGTACTACCTGTACAGTCTCACATCTTGAAATGTTCCATCCAGATTTGACTCAAATCTTATGATTTGTTGTATTTATGCCCTTAACGATGACATCTTTATTCCTCATGTCCACAAGAATTCTACCAATCATTAATCCTCAAAAACAGGTTGGAATGTTCGGTTCTATTACGGTCCAATCACTAGATGTAAATTTATTTTCAAGGAGTCCTGGTATGAGTACTTCACTTCTCAGTGGTAGAGTGACTATTCTCCTACTTATCACAGTCTCTGGCACAGTAATTGCCAAGTAGTGCACAGGAATTTCCTGATTATATAATGTGAACTATTTGAAGCTAGCCTAACCTCGCATCTATGTCTCTGCATGAAGCCAGTTCCCAATATAAACTCCTTCTCGATGTTAATTACCTACACAGCATGAGACATAGAGAAGTTTCCTACTGTAAGGGTAACTTCTAATTTTCCTATTACTGGAATCTTATGTACACTTACTGTTCACATCACCCCCTCTTTTTCCTTCGTATCTGGAGATAGTTTTCCACCTTTCCTCACCATTGTATTGGGTCAAACTATTGTAGTTGTAGAACCAGTGTCGATAAAAATACTGCAAAGCTTCCCATAAGTAAATCCACGGATTTGTGGACTGTTTTTTTTTAATAATATACCTCTTATATCATTTGGGGCAGATGGCATATTCTCAATTGAACTTTACTCCAGTTAATTCCTGTTTAACAATGTTTGGTTAGCCCTTGATTGTTCCTTAAATCTGGTTGGGATTGAAGACTTTTCCTTAGAGCATTTTCTCCTTGGTTCTTATCAGTTGTTGATTCCTCACAATTTAGATTGTAATGGCTAGGTTTACCACATCTATAACCGTCTTCCCTTTCTGGTATCCTTTGGGAAGAGTTCTTGTTCCCTGAAAGTTTTTATCTGTAGCTTTTGGCAATACATCCTTTCAAGTTACATTTGAAACACTTATTGTCTTGTGGTTCATTCCCCTATTTTGTGGATCTGTAGAGAGAGAGCTTGAGGTTATTAACGTTACAGCTAGAATTCGAACTCGGGTTTTGTTAACTTTATCGTACTGAATAGCAAACGTATTCCATAATAGATGAGTGCATTGCAGTTCCGAATTATATCAGCTCACCTTTACCCATCTAAACCCATGCTTGAAAATGTTATCTAAATGTGTTTTGCGTCTTTAGATGTTGGAGACACACTCGTTCAAGTTATGTTTGTAACTAGTGCTCAGTTGACCATGCTATGGGATTTGATAACCAACATAAGATTTCACGATTCGATATACCGTATTTGTTAGGTTAGCATTCGAAGCATTGTTTTTGCGAGTTCTAGTGACTGTCATAGAATTGAAATTATCACAAGAGGTTAAAAAACAAACAGACTATGGTATCGTTTTTAAGTTGTTGTTTGTTTGAAGTTCTGAACATAATTCTTGATAACGTCCAAATATTATTATGTACATAAATCAGGAAGCTAAATGAGGTAAATTTTATCTAAAAAAAGAAAACGTCACAAACAATATTGAAGTTAACTAAAAGGAAAACATCACAAACAATATTACATTTAACTAAAAGGAAAACAGCACAAACAATATTGCATTTAACTAAAGAGGAAACGTCACAAACAATATTGAAGTTAACTAAAAGGAAAACATCACAAACAATATTGCATTTAACTAAAAGGAAAACATCACAAACAATATTACATTTCTCTAAAAGGAAAACATCACAAACAATATTGCATTTATCTAAAAGGAAAACAGCACAAACAATATTGCATTTAACTAAAGAGGAAACGTCACAAACAATATTACATTTATCTAAAAGGAAAACAGCACAAACAATATTGCATTTATCTAAAAGGAAAACAGCACAAACAATATTGCATTTAACTAAAAGGAAACATCACAAACAATAATAAGTTCAATTAAAAAAAGGAAAAACACAATCAATATTAAATTATACTAAAAAATAAACGTCACAAACAATAATATATATTTATTGTTTTTTTAGCATGTAGTTCATAACGTTTTCTTTATTAAGTGCCTCCCTGTGGCTCAGCGGCAAGTCTGATGGCTTATAACGCTAAAAATTGGGTTTTGATACCCGCGATGGAGCGAGTGCATTGTATAGCTTTGTACTTAACAACAAAGAAACAAACTCTTAGTTACCAGAATATGGAGACTAAAAATATGACCTGTCATCCACAGAAAATGCGCCACAAAAAAGAACGACTAAATTTCTTTGCCTGTTAACAGGAAAGAGTAGTGAAATTACACGTTGATGGAAAATGAAAGTAAAAATGGAGAGAAATTGTTAACATTTGGGAACATGCATTAGAAACACATTAAAGTTCTTGCTTTCAGCTCACACTTGGCATAGCAAAGAAATAGTGTTCCCACTTTGAAATATCTCTTCTAACTTTACTTTTACCTTGTTTAATTTTCCATCCATTTTTGTTATTAATCTAGATCTGCCAAATTTGAAATGATAGCATTTTAAATGTAAAGACACAGTAACGGATAATTTGGATATTTATGATAAATTTTTCTTTGTATCGCTTTGTTTTAGTAATGTGTTTTGATTTTATTTGTATTTACATTACAGCTATTACAAACTATTTCGAACATTTGTTGGTAAACTTCCTCCACTATATATTTTTTTCACGTTAGCAATATTTGTTGTAACCTACTACCGCAATCCCCTTCTTTGTTGATGGTATAAAGTGTCTAAGCTTGCGACGCTTGATCAGGCAGTTGGTAATAGGCATAATATTACATCGCCATTAAACTATTATCATTCCATGGCAGGTCAGCGATTACCTTATTGACTGACAACGCTAATATCCGGGATTCGATTCTCCGCGGTGAGGCAGAGGCCGATAACCCTTTATGTAGCTTTTGAGCTAAAAACAACATTAAATACTATTATCAGTCTTATTGTGATAAAACAACATTAAATACTATTATCAGTCTTATTGTGATAAAACAACATTAAATACTATTATCAGTCTTATTGTGATAAC
>NW_013666762.1:255017-262676 GCF_000517525.1 Limulus polyphemus
TAAAACAACATTAAATACAACAGTCTTATTGTGATAAAACAACATTAAATACTATTATCAGTCTTATTGTGATAACACAACATTAAATACTATTATCAGTCTTATTGTGATAAAACAACATTAAATACTATTATCAGTCTTATTGTGATTTATAATAACACATTTTCTTTGTTGTTCGTGCTTTTTTACTCGTTGTAGTTCGTCCAAGTATTGTTGCTACGCGTAAACTGAATAAACTGTTTGTCATTGTGATTTATAATCACACATTTTCTTTGTTGTTCGTGCTTTTTACCCCGCTGTAGTTCGTCCAAGTATTGTTGCTACGCGTAAACTGAATGAACTGTTTGTCATTTTTTATTGTATCATTTAAAACAGTACGAATTACTCAAAGAAAATTGTTAATTGTTGAGAAACATGTAATAGTTTATTTCCTTTCACAGGTGTTTAAATACGATTTTTTAAGTCGATATTCTAGTCGATTGTGAGTGATTTAACTACAGGTTAAACTAGAGCGGAACGGTCCCGGAATGGAGTTCCAGTTCTTGAGGATTCAAACCATTAGTGTTCTTGGTCTTCTGATTGGATGGCCAGGTGGTTAGGGCGTTTGACTCGCAATTTGAGGGTTGCGGGTTCGAATCCCCGTCAATTGAAACATGCTCGCCCTTTCAGCCGTGAGGGCGTTATACTATGACGGTCAATCCCACTATTCGTTGGTAAAATAGTAGCCCAATAGTTGGCAGTGGGTGGTGATGACCAGCTGCTTTCCCTCTAGTCTTTCACTGCTAAATTAGGGACGGCTAGCGCAGATAGTCCTCGTGTAGCTTTGCGCTAAATTCGTAACAAACCAAACTTCTGATTGGAATGTCAAAGTGAATCACAAAGGGGAGTACCAGTCCTTTCAAAATCGGAATTTATCAACTGGATATATAGCATCTGCATGCAAAAAAATTTAAAGTATGTGTGTTCAGTTTTAAACTGAAACTTCAAAACACGTAAAATATAGGCAGAAAGTTTCGGGAGTCAAAAAACGTAAAATTATGGTATTTGAATAATTCATAACACACGGAAAACTTGTGCTTGATGAGATTTTTTGCTTACAAACACCTTGCTTACATCTTACACTTATGTTGATTCATTTTTCATTTGAAATGAGTTGTTTGATCAACATTTTTACAACGTAAGTACGGAAAAATTGACATAATCCTTAGAATTACGAGAGATACAAGCACATATATTAAATATTTCTTGAATTTTATCATTTATATTTAATAACTATTACTTTAAATATATAGTATTGAGATTTTGACTCTCTTTTTCTTCCATTTACCAAGCAGTAAATTAAAAGTTAGTTCCAGCATCTGGGTATATATATTTTGATATTAATAATACAGCTCAAAATAATATTTCCTATTTGAGGTCAACTTAAAATTAACTTCGTGATAATCAGTTCAGTTAGCAAAAATTAGCTATCACAGTTGTCCCACGGTGAGACTGCGATAAGTCTTCGGATTTACAATACTAAAATCAGGGGATCGAACACATACACACACACACTATCACAGTTATAAATCAAATGTGCTGCCATCTATTGACAAATTTAATAACGATATGCTCTTCGCCTGGCTTTTAAAGTACACATGGGCCCGGCATGGCCAGGCAGTTAGGGCGCTCAACTCACAATCTGAGGGTCGCGGGTTCGAATCCCCGTTTCACAAAACATGCTCGCCCTTTCAGCCGTGGGGGCGTTATAAAGTGACAGTCAATTCCACTAATCGTTGGTATAGGAGTAGCCCAAGAGTTGGCGGTGGGTGGTGATGAGTAGCTGCCTTCCCTCTATTCTTGCACTGCTAAATTAGGGACGGCTAGCACAGACAGCCCTCGTTTAGCTTTGCGCGAAATTAAAAAACAAAAAGTAAACAGCTCCCCAGAGTTCCGGGGCAAGTATGCAGACTTATAAAGCTAGTAACCGGATTTCGATACTCGTGGTTGGCACGGAGAGCCCAGTGTGTAGTTTTGTACTTAACAACAAATAAACAACTTAGAGTAAAAATGTAATCGTTTTCTGAACCTTCGAGTGGTTCTCTCTAAAACATTTCTACTCTGAGGTTGTGTGAGCTCTTTTTTTTATACTTAAAGATGAAGACGCGATTTTATTAATTATATTCGATTTTTTAAGAATTGTCAAATATTGCCTATGTAGTTCATTTTTGTAATCAATTTTATAGAATACCAATAACGAAAAATATTATAAATGCAACTAGATTGAGTTCGATAACAAAAATCAATAAAGGAGAAAAATGAAAGAATGCTCATTACAGCATTGAAAAGAATGAAATATTCATTCAAAGGATTGATTAACAAGAATGAAATATTCATTCAAAGGATTGATTGAAAGAATGAAATATTTATTCAAAAGATTGATTAACAAGAATGAAATATTCATTCAAAGGATTGATTGAAAGAATGAAATATTTATTCAAATGACTGATTAACAAGAATGAAATATTCATTCAAAGGATTAATTGACAAGAATGAAATATTAATTCAAAGGACTGATTAACAAGAATGAAATATTCATTCAAAGGATTGATTGACAAGAATGAAATATTTATTCAAAGGATTGATTTACAAGAATGAAATATTTATTCAAAGGATTGATTGACAAGAATGAAATATTTATTCAAAGGATTGATTTACAAGAATGAAATATTTATTCAAAGGATTGATTTACAAGAATGAAATATTTATTGAAAAGATTGAAATATTTATTCAAAGGATTGATTTACAAAAATGAAATACTCATTAAAATGGGTCATTTACGCTGTGTCCACCGCGAGGAATCGAACACCGGATTCTAGAATAGTAAATTCGCAAATTACCACTGACCTACAGGAGGAATTATTAAAGAGACTCACTTCATATGCTATATCTAATGAACGATAATGAATTATGACGAACAAACAAATTCATTGTTTCTATAATTCATAATAACGAAGACACCCTAAAGATAATTTAAGAATCTCTAAAAGTCATGGAAATATACAGATCTTAACTTATAGAAATAAAAAGTAACGGATTCTTGATGATCCATGAGAGGTATATTGAGTTTTGGGAGACAACTACTTAAACATTATTTACGATGGGGCTATGGTTACTTAAGTCAGTAAGATTCCAATTCATAGTGTAAGTGAAGCAGTATTCCTTTAGATTTAAAAAATTATAATCGAAAGCAGTTTTCTATCTGAGATTGAGAGAGATCCGGTAGAAATTATGCATTGGAAATGAGCAATTGTAATTTAAGCCTAAACGGCGTCTTATGCAACATATGGACTAATACCAGGTCAGAGACCCCTAGGATTCAGGTATAGATGTTCCTAATTTAGAATTTCTAACTAGATAGGGGATAATACTTACTGGTTATGCGGCTACTCCTAACCGAGTATCGGAAATAACCGTAATTTTTATACTGAAAGTATTCAATGGCATATTGCATCATGGACCTTCAGATAAGCAGCCCGGCACGCCAACCGCTAGACTCTGTACTGAAAAAGTAAGAAAGGCCTGAAATACAGAAAGTTGAAATTAATATCTACCATTTGTAGCAGTTTTCGTAAATAATAACAATATTTAAACATTCAAATTCGTTTCGACAATAAACTCACATGTTATTATAAGGTTAGAATTATCATGTTTTGTAAAAAGATTCTTGCAACAAATAAATAGGAATAACTATACAATTTCTTAGTGAAATAAAAGCCAAGAGAGAAAAAATTGTGTACATCGATTTTGTTCTATAATAATCGTTTAAACACAATTGTTTGACACTGTAAATATATATAAATTGGAACTATGAATATTTAGTGTTGAATTTTGGCGTATTACTTTTGTAAAAATTATTGAAAATTTCCACTGTGCGCTGTGGTTTCAAAACGAAACTGAATTAATTTTACATAAAATAGAGAATACGAAACGAATGAAAAGCTATTTAACGACACTCCTGTACCATTGAATGATATTCCTGGAAGATTCGTTTAGATATTATATGATGTTTTCACTACCAGATGGCAGCATGATGCAAATGTTCTAAAGCTTATAATTTTTATTTATAATTATTATTATCTGCATTGCATGGACAAACAGACAGACAACAAAATAACAACTTCAAAGCTAGTTCATTATGTTCTGCTGGCAGTTGACAGTTAATCTACAAATGAACTAAAACAAATAACATAATATATAACCACTAGTACGAGTGTTAAAAGATAATATGCTTTCCAGATGCACTTAAAGAGTAACAAAAATCAATGATATTATGTGTTAGATCAGGAAGATAGACATAAATTACCAAAATAAATTATTGTTCCATGGTCATAACATTGAAATTAAAGATGGATTGGAAGAAAAGAGCGCCATCTCTTGACAACAATTCTCAACTTATTTAAATAGCTTAGCACCTGAAACGTCCTCGATACGCAAGATATTCTTTAGGAAATAAGAGGCTTTATTATTTTATTACATATATATATATTGAACTTTTTATTTTTATTTTCTAGCTTAAATTCAAAAATTTGATTTTCAAACAGACCGTTATCAACAATATCGATGCACAAAACATCCTAACCGTTTTTTTTTTCTACTTTAAATATGCTCATATAAATTAGCGAAACAAAACACACTTTTGGAACAAAATGCTAGAACAAACAGCAGGAAATTACTTTCGTCATTTTCATGTGTTCTCTTCAGTCCTACAGTCCTACCCGTAGGACTGAAGATGACACATTAAAGTGTACAATTAGTTTCCTAACCTTTGTACTAATATTTAGTTCCAAAAGTTAATAAATGTGGAACTTTAATTAGTATATTGAATTCATGCATATGTGATATCAGCCATTTCATAAAAAAAGATTATATTTTTTTCATAAGAATATTTTACGGAATAAGGAAATAAAAGGTTTACATTGATGTTATACACCATTTAATACTAGCATAGCGTGAAAACAGAAACTTTTGTTTGTTTGATGTTAAGCACAAAGCTACATAATGGACTATCTGTGCTGTGTCTGCCTCGTGTATTGAAATTCGGATTTTAGCGTTATAAGCCTTCAGACTTACCGCTAATCTATTGAGGGCGAAAACAGAAGTTATAAAACTATTAAACCAGATAAAACCAATTTGGATTATTATTTAAAAAAAAACAACAACACATTTGGAGTGTGATTTGGGGAATTTTAATGTTTTTTTATAGAGAATATTGCTATCAAGTTACAAGCAGTCGGTGATATATATTTGTCAAGTTATATATATATCTAGGCTTAATTTCACAGTTTATTAAAATACATCTATAACAAACTATCTGGCGACATCTAGTGAAAATTAATAAAACCATCAGCTGATTAAGTCTTACTAAAAATTATTATTTTTATTATTTTATTTACAAGTAAGTATTAAAATGAATAAACTTAACTATCTTAATCTATAAAGTGATGTTATGAACTTTAAAATTTGAAATACATTACATTGGTGACAAAAGTTTCTACTGTTTATCTTTGATCCTATAGCTGCCTAAGACAGTAGCTCGCATTTAGATGAAACAAATTTGACTTATTTAAAAAAACAAGAGAATTTTAATAATAAAATCGACTATCTTTTTATAACCTTCCGAAACATTTATAGTCTATATTAGGTAAAAAATATTTTTAACTTAAAGTTTATTGATAGATCTTTCCTTGGAAAACTAACGTAAATTTCATGTCGTGGCGCTTTGTTTGCGCAATTTTAAATACCTCAAAAAGTTGCTTGGTTTCTTTCGTTTCGCTATCTGTTTTTATTGCTTTTGCTTCAATAGAAATGTAACTATGGCTTCAGTCGGGTTTTTAACTGTTAAATGAAAATTAAAATAATTTATATGGAATACAATAATTAAGAAACGTTATACTTTTAGAAAGCAAAAAAGGAATATATTCAAAAATGAAAATATAGATAAATGTAATTGAAAATACCGTTAGAGAACAATATTTCACAATTCATTGATTATCAGCGCTAATTCTTACACGTAATTTAGATTTTAATCTTCGGCATGAAATACTCTTTACATTTGTCAGAAAGGAAGTCGGAAGCTTTTTAATATTATTCTTCTTCTTATTATTTTTTAAAGATTTTTCATCTTCTAAACATAATGGTCTACACTGTATTTTTATCGATATCCACTTTCCGAATGTTCGAATGGGACATAGATACGTTTGTGGAACCGTGGGTCAATCTCTCCAATATAGATGGCATCACATTCTTTACAATCCAGATTATTATTATTGCTATCAGAGACCAGCAAAACGCTTTTTGTCAAATTAGTATCATTATTGCAAATTTATTTCTTTAAATACAAGATTTGAAGAATAATACAAACGAAATGTAATCGTAGACACCGAAAAGTGGTCTACACTGTATTTTTATCGATATCCACTTTCCGAATGTTCGAATGGGACATAGATACGTTTGTGGAACGGTGGGTCAATCTCTCCAATATAGATGGCACCACATTATTTACAATCCACATTATTATTATTGCTATCAGAGACCAGCAAAACGCTTTTTGTCAAATTAGTATCATTATTGCAAATTTATTTCTTTAAATACAAGATTTGAAGAATAATACAAACGAAATGTAATCGTAGACACCGAAAAGTGTAAGTACACTTGTATTTAGGTTGTACTTTATAAAACCTTAACTAATGTTAGGCCTAAGTTCGATAAAGAGATAAATTAACACTGTACCGTGTACGTTTTTTTACATTAGCTTAGCTAGAACTAAACTATACTGTACTTAATACTATCTATAAATAACCTTATTTTATTTTATTATTTAACGTCAGACCTTTTTGAAAACTTCAATCTTTTAATATTTGTTTGTTAGTTTAGAATTAAGCACAAAGCTACACAATGTGCTATCTGTGCTCTTTCCACAACGGGTATCGAAACCCGGTTTCTAGCGTTGTAAGTCCGCAGACATGCCGCTGTGCCATTGGGGGGGGGGCTTTTAATGATATTGTACTAAATGGTTAATATTTACGTCCACTTTTTTGTTATTCCTTCTTCCATAGAGTAGTTGTAATGACTTGTTCTTTGAGTTTTTCAAATTCCAGCTCTCTGGTGCAGGCAGGCGCTTGCACTGTTTTTAGCATGATTTATATGGAGTACAATAGTTAAGAAATGTTATTCCTCTGGTAGGAAAAAAAAGGAATATATTCAAAAATCAAAATACAGATAAATGTGATTGAAAATTCCGTTAGAAATTGATATTTCTCAATCCATTGTATTATCAGCGCTGATTCTAAATGTTTTCTTTCCTATGGTTTCTCAGACTTTTATTGACAGGAGTTATAAAGATTTAATGTAATTTTTCTACGTTTTTAAAATAGTTAGCTAGGAAGCAAGTTTAGAATTATTATTTCTTCATTGAATTTTTTTTTAAGAAATGCTTTTAGGGACAAGCTCGATGAATAGCACACACACACACACACACACACACACATACACATAAGAAAGGCATAACGGCTCATAGAATGGCTCTGAGTTTTTTCAAATACAAACTTTTATGTCCCCCCAGTGGCACGGTGATATGTCTGTGGACTTACAACCATATAATCCGGGTTTCGTTTCCGT
>NW_013666762.1:263676-268584 GCF_000517525.1 Limulus polyphemus
TTCTTGACCGATTTGAGATTTATTTAAAGCCGCGGATATTGAGGATTCCCTCTTGGTTTTCAAGTACAAACCTTTAACTCATAGCTCCATCTCTTGACCGATCTGAGATCTTATCATTGCCGCGGCTATTGAGGATTTCCTCTTGTTCTGGGTAAAATTCTTACTGCGCATGCTTATAAGACGTACTGACAGCATAATAAAAGCATGACAAGATTTCGGTGTTTCCGATTAGAATTCTTTTGTATTATTCTAGAAATCTTGTATTTTTAAAGAAGTAACATAGACACTAATCTGAGAGCAAACATCTTGCTAGTCTATTATAATAATACTCAGTTCTGTCTGTCATGATAATACGCGTATAATAAGAGTATTATTATATAGATGTTTTAATTTCAAAATATTTGGTTCACATAAATTATAATTCTAACTGGGAGAATTAGGATGTTAACTACTCGCCTAAAGAAGAGTCTACAACAAAAGATACGATTTGTAATTAAAAATAACTTTTTAAGTGAATTGGTTTCGGTGCAATAACTTTATGTCTTTTTCTCTATTTCTTCTAACCCTTATAAACCCATCATTATTGTGTTGACTGTGCCTAATCTGTGCTCAGTTACTTTTCCTTAAGTTTAAATAATATCTTAAATTTCAAATGTGGTCTTATCAATGCATGTTTTGTTTTTGTTCATTTTTTACAAAGAAGTCATTAATGATATTTTTCTAAAAATATATCGATCAAATGTCTTCTGAGTGTCATTCTTAATTTCGATTTCTTAATATATTAAATTAATTTCTGTAATCTAATTATAAAATATTGTTAATGAGAAATTTCAATCAGATTTTCCCCTTTTTTTCTTTCTTTGTTTTTTTTTGCACTTAGCTGTGTTTAGCCTCAAACCATACTTTTTCTTTACGTTATTAGTATCTTTTTTTTTATGATGTTATGAGATCAAATTACAATATTAGTCTTAAACTTAACGCCGTAAAGAGGGGAAAATATGTTAGTATTATTGGATTTTTATGTGTGATAACTTGTGTGTATTTTGTGATAAATAAGTATTTAAACGAATAAAATCATTAACATTAAAATCATTAACTCTTGTGAATGACAAATTGTGGGGCGATTTTTATGTCTTCACTAGCGTTATCTATAAATAGCTTTGAGTACCACAATTTCGTTTTAAATGGTACTGTACAATAGTAAACACTATTATGCTTCCTCCTTCCATAAAAATAAATATATTTAAAAAAATATTTTCTTAGTTTCTCTATCATCAAAAATGTACTTGTTTTAGAAGGAAAATTTGAACTTTCGAACTAATCATTCAGAAAAAGACAAACTTAAAAATGTATAAATGTTTCTATGTAAACTTTGGTCCGGTGCTTATTAGTAGTTTACGAAGTTATTTCTTGTAAGATTGATTACACACAAACTTAAAATTATTTGGTTTTTGAAAATCTTGAGATTTTTATTGACAGGAGTTATAAAAATTTAAAATAATTTTTCTACTTTTTTAAAATAATTAGCCAGGAAACAAGTTTAGAATTATAATTTCTTCAATGAATTTTTTTAAAGAAAAAAAAACAAGCTCGATGAATAGCACACACACACACACACACGCATATGTATATATACACCGTCTTGGCCCTATTATAAGACGATATTTTTTAAGTAATAATTAGGCTGTAAAATTCATATTCGCCCTATAATCGCGGCCGACCACAGGCCTTTTCCCTCTACTCTAGCCTCTCTCATTCATGGATGTCCTGATAGCATCCGTCTACGCATGTGTGCCAGATGTTCGCTCAAGATCATCACTAATTCCTACAGCTAATCCACCTGCAGGCTGTTCAGTTATAGTATTGATTTTGTGTACCTAGAAAAGGACGTTATGATGCTCATTTTTTTCCTTTCCTATGGTTTCTGAAAATGGGGGTCACCTTATATTCGAGATCGCCCTATAACCGGGCAAATGCGATATATATATATATATATATATATATACAATTTTTTCACGATCGACGTGATTATGATTTGGATTCGTACATTTCTGCGGATGAGGCTAAATCACAGGTTCAGAAACCCCTGAGACCACTCGAGTATAACCATTCTTAATTTTGAACTCAAACTCACTAGAAGAAAGGCAAACGGCCAGTAGCACCCGTCGCCACAAGGGCATTGCCAGGATCTTTGTACGGAATGATTGGATTGAATGCCGCTTTCATAATGTGTACACAACTAAACGTGGTAAGATTGTCAGTGACATTACGTTTCGAAACCAGAACCCTTCGACCTTCAGTCAGACATGCTAACCAAAACATGGTAATCTGGCCCATTTATGATTTAAAAAAGCAAACAAACCTAAATTGAATTATCATAAGCGATGAAATAATATAATGTTGAATAATTAGTACGTAACATAATAGCTATTTATGTTATAAATTTGTAATAACACTTCATCTTTGTTGGAATCGTTCTATTCAGTTATAGAAGTGTTATCCTTAGCTTCAAAATAAGGAAAAATGTAGTAGTTTTAAAATGACCCAATAAATGGTTTCCTTAGCTTTAAAATACGGAAAAAATGTCGTATTTTTAAACTGACACAATAAATGTTACTTTTAGTTCAAAATACGGAAAGAACTACTGTACATTAAAAATAACACAATAAATGGTATCCTTAGTTCAAAATACGGAAAAAATATCATATTTTTAAAATGACTGTGTAAATGTTATACTAAGCTTGAAAATACGGAAAGAACCATTGCATGTTAGAAATGGAAGAACAGAAATCAATAATACAATTTATTTTGTAAGAAACAAACAAAATTATATTTAAAATAAGAAAGTGGGTAAAATCAATTTATGTTATACCAGTTGAAAACAGCAGAGTAATAAGTCAAGGTTCTCTTCTGTTTTCGCTGATCAGTTGTAATTAACGAATAACAAAATAGAAGATCAAAGTTTACAATTAAATTTAGGTTGTGCTAGGTTAAGAGGGTTTGTTTGTTTGTAGTTAAGCACAAAGCTACACAATGGGCTATCTGTGATCTGCCCACCAAGGGTATCGAACCCGGTTTCTAGGGTTGTAAGTCCGCAGACATACCGCTGTGCCACTGCGGGATTAGATTAAGAAGGACTGTGATTCTTTGCAGTTATCTGGTGGCAAGGTTATATACTATGGAAGAATTCGAATGAGCTAACTTCTTACGGCCCAGCATGGCCAGGTGTTTAGGGCGCTCAACTCGCAATCTGAGGGTCACGGATTCGAATCCCTGTCCCACCAAACATGCTCGCCCTTTTAGCCGTGGGGTCGTTATATGTGACGGTTAATCCCACTATTCCTTGGTAAAAGAATAGCCCAAGAGTTGGCGGTGGGTGGTGAGCTAGCTGCCTTCCCTCTAATCTTACACCGCTAAATTAGGGACGGCTAGCACAGATAGCCCTCGTGTAGCTTTGCGCGAAATTCAAAACAAACAAGCTAACTTCTTAAACATTGAAACTGATATCTAAGAAGAATTGTTGGTTTTATATAAGTTTTGAAAACAATTATTTTATTGTATTGTTGCACTTGGTTTGGTCTACTGTTACTAAAGGATCGTATAATTATATATTATGCCCCCAAATTACAGATGTGGCTCAAATGAACTTATTCTTCTTTGCTTTTTTTTTTAAATTTTCTTTTTTGGTATTAAGTAAAATTTAAAAATACTTCGGAGTTTTGATACTAGATGACACTACTGTTTGCATTTGGGAAAAGTGTTGTCTACTGAGAAATCTGCTTGCCAATGACTTTCTGATGGAACAATCAAATATATTTCAGTTACACTGGAGCATAAAAGTGGAAATAAAAATTCTCTCCGTTGTTATAGAAATAGTGGATTTTGAATAGTCAACTAAGTTGATTATGAACAGCGTTTGATTTACCTACTCGTAATAGATTCGCATTTTCTCATCATCAGTGTTTAAGTCTTGAATTCTTACAGCGAGAAAGTACGTTGAAACTTCTAAGCGATCGAGGTTGAGTACGTTAAATCATTTTGGATCCTCACCATATCCGGTCATATTCTATTTGACAACCGTGTATCTTGACAATAGCTCTACAGCGTCGTTTCCATTTCAAAAGGCCCCGCCGTAAGGCTGTCGTGTTCAAAGCACGCCTCTTACAACGCTTAATTCCGAGATTCAGTTCCCTGCTGTATGAGATCGCATAAAGCCCGTTGTGTAGTTTTGCACGACAAATACAGCAACAACAACCCCCCCTTCATGCTTTCCATAATCCATATAGTGTAGAAACTGCATCCGACGACTTGATTAATTACAATAGCATAAATATTCATTTCATTTTCCAACTGCTTGAGGTATGAGCCAGTTGAACTGGCATGTCGTGGAAGCATATTGGGTACACGTAACGTGTGCCGTTTTTCCAGAATGAGATCTTTTATTAATTAGATATCATATCGTTGTCTGGGACACGTGGATGGCTTTCGCTATCGACCTTTGTGTTTGTGGATTCTCAGCTGTTACAAGACGCTGCACTTTTCTTACAAAGGCTGGGTTATGACTTGTTGCAGATCTATTTCTGGATTTCCCTGATCCCCCGAGTTCATCCACATTCGTTCGTTTTCGAATGCCATTAAATACAAGGGGTATTCCCGTTTTGGAAAATATAAATCCCCGACCTGAACACATCTTTATGATGTGATTACATAAATTCTTTGCGTCGGAAAACCTGTTACATACCCTTTCAAAAAGCGATCACTTTTTGTTGACATATCATTACTTGCGCAACGCCAAATAATGTTAAAATGTAGTTCTGATACATTCCTTCCCCCGCGATATTTTTAATCGGCACTGGTTGCTACCTGGCTTACTATTTACATGTTCAAAATCGTTTTATATAACGTACT